>NW_024713129.1:25972452-26038405 GCF_018991925.1 Homarus americanus
ATCTGCCCAAAGTTAGGGGGTCGTCTTAATCACCAAGTATAAAATTCTTACCTCTTAAATATTGCGGTTTAGCGTGTCAAGAGTGGTGATGGAAACATGGTAAACCACTCACAAAGTCCTACCAGGGAAAGTGACCTTGACTGTGACTGCCTGTGGCTATTTTTAGCCGTCCTTGTGTTCGGAGGTGGTCAGTAATGCATATCTGTATATTTACTGATCATAATACTTATCTCCTATAAATAATTAATTTAAAATTTATTTTTTTACAAAGAATATTCAGTAAATGACTGCGTTAATTCTTGAAACTACCGACAGTGGTAAATTTAGGATATAAATGATGAACAGAAGTCACGGCATGGATTCGGAGTTTGGTCCTTAATGATCACCTACCAGTTATAATGGTAGCCTCCCTTTTTCGCAAAACAAGTATATAAATTAAAGAAAATACTTGCAGTGTGTTTAATGTATTACAGTATATTATAAATAAATAAATAAACAAATAAATCGGCAAATCTATTTCAAGTAAATGGAAATATTTTACACACACCAACATTAGTTCCAATTAAATAATTGCCGCTTAAGTGAGTCACTAGTGTACACCAGCCGGTAAAATTTGATGCCAATACTTGAAGTGAATTGGCATTATTTTAAATAACCAACCATAAATAAATGGAAAAAAGATCAGAGGTGAGAAACATTATATTGTATGTATGTTGTGTTGTCAAAGGAAAAGAAACAATTGAAACTCTGCAATTGTGTGTAAATGAGGCAGAAAGATAAATCAGCAACCTAAGACTTGGTCACAATTTTTGTGATGCCATATGGAAGTATGGTCTACCATTAGACAATACTGTACATTATGCTTCCAATATCTTCCCAGGCAGTAGAATCTCCCTGTTTGGTAGCTGCCTAAAACTTTTAGTAATATTACTTTGATACAACATGATAAATTAGACAAACAATGAAAATAAACAAACAAAAGTTATTTACCAAGACCTCTCTGAGAACAGAGGGATGGAGGTTGAGATAAGACGGCTATTTATAGCCTGTCTTTGTGTAGGAAGTCGAACACACTAGAAATAATTAATTTAAAATTTATATTTTTTGCATAGAATATTCAGTCCATGACTGCGATTATAAAATATTGTGATATATATATATATATATATATATATATATATATATATATATATATATATATATATTTGTGTAATAAATGTAAGTAAGTATGTACAGTAATCTTTTCACCAAATCCTAATGAAACACTAATGAATTAGAATACTGTAGCTCGCTGAAGCAAGCTTATAAATTAAAGAAAATATCACAGCGTGTTTAATATATTACAGCATGATATAAATAAACAAATAAATCGGTAAATCCATTAAGCAAATGAAACAATTGTATTCTAAACCTACAACAGTCAAGCTAAATAACAAACTTTAAGGAGTCACTAGTGCCATACACTACACCAACCGTAAAATTTGATGCCATACTTGAAGTGAATTGGCTTTATTAAAAAACCAAAAACACACCAAGGGATGGTTGGTAAAGGACTATCATCAAGCCCCCAATGGTAAGTGTCACATTTGGGGTACCGGTCTTATACAGCAAATAGGCTCAAAAGCTACTTTTTAAATGGAAAGGGTCCCTCATATACACCCTGTCGCCTTTGTAGGCCCGAGATATACGGTAACAGAACATAAGATTAATTCCAAAAGAACCCAGCCCTAACTCCAAACTCCACTTTTTACTACAAATAACTATGTTGTAGTAAAAATAACATCTTAATTTTATGATGGCACATGCAAATAATTAAAAACTAAAGAAATAGAGAAATACAAACGCCAAGTTAATGTCCATTCAAATAATGACCCAACTCCCTCCCCTCTTCTCAACAATACACACACACTGGCTCTTCCCTCTGAGAAATTTTGCGAAAACCAGGTATAGTAATAAATAATTCTCAAACTAAAGTTAGATAATATACCGACATTGCTGAACCTTGTAAGACCAGGAATATTTTGAATATAAATGTCATATATTTTCACCAAAAGATAACATATTTACTCAGAATAAACTTACATCTAAAATTTATAGCCTAACAAAAATCTATGATGTTTATATTCAAAATGATCAGCAAATTGTAAGAATTCCAGCAATGTAAAATATATTCTGGCCGGATAATTTGTACGAATTTTATGAGCTAAAACAAACATCAATTTTATTATGGTAGTGTTGTGAGGATGTGTGAGTGGTGTGGGGGGTTGTGGTAGTGTTGTGAGGATGTGTATGTGGTGTGGGGGGTTGTGGTAGTGTTGTGAGGATGTGTGAGTGGTGTGGGGGTTGTGGTAGTGTTGTGAGGATGTGTAAGTGGTGTGGGAGGTTGTGGTAGTGTGTGAGGATGTGTGAGTGGTGTGGGGGGTTGTGGTAGTGTTATGAGGATGCTGTATGAGTAGTGTGGGGGCTTTGTGGTTCAGTTGTGAGGATGTGTGAGTGGTGTGGGGGGGTGCAGTGGTAGTGTTAGGAGGATGCGGTATGAGTAGTGTGGGGGCTTTGTGGTACAGTTGTGAGGATGTGTGAGTGGTGTGGGGGGGTTGTGGTAGTGTTGTGAGGATGCTGTATGAGTAGTGTGGGGGCTTTGTGGTACAGTTGTGAGGATGTGTGAGTGGTGTGGGGGGTGTGGTAGTGTTGTGAGGATGTGTAAGTGGTGTGGGGTGTTGTGGTACAGTTGTGAGGATGTGTGGGTGGTGTGGGGGGTTGTGGTAGTGTTGTGAGGATGCTGTAAGAGTAGTGTGGGGGCTTTGTGGTACAGTTGTGAGGATGTGTAAGTGGTGTGGGAGGTTGTGGTAGTGTGAGGATGTGTGAGTGGTGTAGGGGGGGTTGTGGTAGTGTTATGAGGATGCTGTATGAGTAGTGTGGGGGCTTTGTGGTTCAGTTGTGAGGATGTGTGAGTGGTGTGGGGGGGTTGTGGTAGTGTGAGGATTTGTAAGTGGTGTGGGGGTTGTGCAGTGGTAGTGTTAGGAGGATGCGGTATGAGTAGTGTGGGGCTTTGTGGTTCAGTTGTGAGGATGTGTGAGTGGTGTGGGGGGGTTGTGCAGTGGTAGTGTTAGGAGGATGCGGTATGAGTAGTGTGGGGACTTTGTGGTTCAGTTGTGAGGATGTGTGAGTGGTGTGGGGGGGTTGTGCAGTGGTAGTGTTAGGAGGATGCGGTATGAGTAGTGTGGGGGCTTTGTGGTTCAGTTGTGAGGATGTGTGAGTGGTGTGGGGGGGTTGTGCAGTGGTAGTGTTAGGAGGATGCGGTATGAGTAGTGTGGGGGCTTTGTGGTACAGTTGTGAGGATGTGTGAGTGGTGTGGGGGGGTTGTGGTAGTGTTGTGAGGATGTGTGAGTGGTGTGGGGGGGTTGTGGTAGTGTTGTGAGGATGCTGTATGAGTAGTGTGGGGGCTTTGTGGTACAGTTGTGAGGATGTGTGAGTGGTGTGGGGGGGTTGTGGTAGTGTTGTGAGGCTGCTGTATGAGTAGTGTGGGGGCTTTGTGGTACAGTTGTGAGGATGTGTGAGTGGTGTGGGGGGGTTGTGGTAGTGTTGTGAGGATGCTGTATGAGTAGTGTGGGGGCTTTGTGGTACAGTTGTGAGGATGTGTGAGTGGTGTGGGGGGGTTGTGGGAGTGAGTCATAACCACACACCACCCTCAACACACTACCTCTTTCCTGCATCACCATCCAACACTACCAACGTGCAACACACCTGGTCACCTCTACATTATTAACACCTATACTGGAGTTGATTGGGATCATGTGCTGTGTACATCGATGTATTTCTGCCCGACACTGAATACGTCATCAACCTCTAGGGTCCAGGATAATATTAAGCCCTGGCACGGTGACTCCTCTCTCTTAAAGTGCATTAAGGTGATTGTATTTGGCGTCATCTAATCCCTAACTTCATAATGGAGTTGTCAAGGCTTCACTGTAATTACAATCTCCAGTTTTTTAGTTTCGTTTATTCAACTGGTATTATATCTACAAGAGTTATTTAACCAGACGTGGACATTTCTTTTTGTAAAGTCATATGTAGTATGAAATACAATATTTCAGTATACGAGTGTCATGTTGAGATGGGAGTGGTGACATTAGTGGGGCAGCTAAATGCAATTTTTCAAGAGAATCATGAAAATGGTGGTACAAGCACCAAATTTGGCATGGTAATTCTCTAATGGTTACTAGTCAAGTCTGCCTGATTGGCCATTTAAAAATTCAAGATGGCGACCATTTTTCAAGGTGACCGCCATATTGACCTTCAAAAGTTGATTTTTCTTATAGAAATTGATGTAGTTGGTCAATCTGGGTGATCTTGGTGTCGATATGTATGTTTTCAAGCATGCTTAGATGATTTTTTATAGTTTTAAGTCCATTGTAACATTTTTATCCACATAAAATAACACTTTTAGTAAAAAATATAACAAAAAAGAACTTACTAAAAAAAAGTACGGTAAACAGTGGGAACACAGTCCCACCACCGAGACGAGGTAACACTCCCACCACCGATCGTCTCGTGTGAAGCAAGCATATAAATTAAAGAAAATACTTGCAGTGTGTTTAATATGTTACAGTATATTATAAATAAACAAATAAATCGGTAAATCCATTTCAAGTAAATGGAAAAATTTTACTCGACACCGACATTAGTTCCAGTTACCGGTAAATAGCAGACGCTTCAGTGACGTCACTAGTGTTTACACTACACCAGCGGGTAACATTTGATGACATTACTTGAAGTGAATTGGCCTTATTTTAAAAAACCAAGGATGGTTGGTAGAGGACTACTGAGTCAGTGGGTAAGTGTCACATTTGGGGTACTGGTCTTATACAGCGAATAGAGCTCAAAAACTACTTTTTAAATGGAAATTTGGGGGGGCCGTCTTATGCACCCCGACGCCTTATAGGCCGAGATATACGGTATGCAAGTGTGGAAAATAGCTTAAAAATGTTGATAATGATGATAAGAGCACCAGATTCAAGTCTGTGTTAAAGTTCAAGGTCACAGTCGGTCATTGGATAAATTTACCATCATGGTAGGTATCTTTTTATGACATACATGGGTCTTAAGGCCAGTATTTAAGTGTTTCCTTAAAATAGATGTTTTTTCTGTTTCAGATTGAAATGGGTATGAAGAACCATGAACTTGTGCCCAGTCCACTTGTAGCTCAGATAGCTAACATACGGTCAGGTGGAGTTCACAAAAAGCTACAAGAGCTATGTAAACATCGATTGTGTTCATATGAACGTGGAAAGCACTGTAGGTTATTTTTTGTAAATTACGAATGATTTTTTTATGTACCGTACAGTACAGTATCTCCATTATGTATGATGTATACTGTATATTATAACAGGAGAGAATATTCAGTTTCTTCTGTAGACCTTTCAGTTACTTGATATCAGGTATAGATATTCCTAAACCTAATTCAGTACATGTAATAATTATTTGCATGAAAATCCTTAATGTTCACAAAAATTAATGACAGAATAGTACAGTACAGTACAGCACAATGTTTTATGCCAACTCTGTTGCTTTATATTTTGGTTGCCTTCATGAAGTAGCTAATTATCTGTATTTAAATCTAGGTCAGGTCCTCTTTCCTGAAAAAAATTTCTCATGTTTTTTGTCTTGTTAATAATCTCAGTTTGCCTTACTTTAATTAATATTGTGTCTTATAAGCTGTCTGCTAAAACAATTCATACAAGATGGGAAATTAGATACATTATTGATTATGAAAGAATGTAGATAGAGTGGAGTGATTGAGAAACTGATAAGGGAGATAGTAGACATGAACAAAATGCAGTTTGCAATATGCCAGGTAAGGGGACTACAGAGGTAATATTTATGGCTAGGCAGCTACAAGAGAAATATCTGGGAAGAAGAGAAAATTGTACCTCATATTTAGTATTCACATACTGTACAGTATTCCCTTAAAGCTCACTGTTTTAAAGCTTGCATCCCTCGGAAACTCACAGATTGCCATGGAAAATAAATAAAATGAATTTGAGGTTGTGCGCTAGGGATCAAGAGGAGTCAACACTACAGGACAGTACAGAGCATATATTTCCCAGGTCATAAGATGCACTCTATTGTAATAGCCCCTCCCTTATAGGCAGAAGTATTTACAGCTGCTCCTTGACTTATGACGGGGTTAGAGACCCAAATCCAGGTCGTAAGTCGAATTGGTCGTAAGTGGAAAATGCTTAAATAATACATAGAAAATCTAAAATGGGTGTATCTTTTTCTTCTCAGCCATTTTAAAGTGAATTACAAACAAAAATTTTGTCAGTACACAGCGCAATCACTAACGTTGGGACTCGAAAATACGTAATTTGACAAAATTTTGGGACGACTGAGGCGGTCGTATGTCCAGGTGGTCATAGGTCGAGTATGTCTTAAGTTGAGGAGTAGCTGTATAGTAATGGGTTAATTATATTAGACTTATATACTCTATCACCCTCTGTAAATTTCCACTAGCTATGCGGTAGCATGTTCAGAGCACGTGTTAAGGTGTGCCCACGGGAAGTCGCGTTACTTAATACTGAGCTAAGGCATTGAGTGGCCGGCTCTCTGGCCGCCTGATAAGGGCAGTAGTTTGATATCCTTGACTAGAGGAAGACATTATAGAGAGCCATCGTGGATGGTTCCGTCTTCCCTCGAGGGAGGACGTCGGACATATTACCATTCTCCCTCGACCGGTATTACAGGCACTCTTACTCAACCCCTCACCCCAATAGGACATACTTAGCAGAGCTATTTAACATAGCCTCCGTCCTCATTTAACACTCATAGCTGCAGTGATTAAGTTCCGGTGATACTCCCTTTTAAAAGTGTACATAGAAACTTTTTATTATAAACACAGAAAATGAACACATTGGATTTCACTACAGAAGATCCAATAAACTTTGATCTATATTTTAGTATGTCTAAAATTTCCATTAAAATAAAGCAATAATAAAGAGATGCATTCCCAAGTGTGACCTTTTCAAATCTTTTGTGTGGCTTTTTACCCTCTTTCCCCCAAAAAACAATACAATTAATGAAAATTGCAAACTATATTCTTTAAATAATGTTTCTAGTGCACCTTATACAATATACCGGGTAAATGAATAATATGGTCAGACAAGAGGAGATGGGACGCCATTGTTTTCATTTGTGTTTACAATCGGGAGTCCGGGACGATAGTCCCACGAGATAATGAAGAAAATAAGACCCTGGTTGTGGCTGTAGTAAAATTAATGCAAAAAAAAAAACGAATATACAGTACAGGTTGTACCCCTCTAGTCCGGCATTCTGTGGTCCGGAAACTCCCGTGGTCCGGAACGATTTTAGTTTGCCCAATAGGTAGATAAGCAGCTTTTTTTTTTTTTTATCTGAATAATTATTATTATTATTATTATTATTATTATTATTATTATTATTATTATTATTATTATTATTATTATTATTATTATTATTATTATTATTACAGGAGTATTACATTTTCGCTCCTCAGGCCCCAATGTAGGTCAGTGATCTGTGCCCGGGTGGGCTAATCCCCGTAAAAAAACAACAACAAAGCCGCGGGAAATTAAGGTTTGTTTACATCCGGCAGTTCGGCTCTCTCTCTCTGTTTGTCTATACAGAGTACAACATTTAACCCTTCAATATATATATGAGCTGTAAATAAGTGTTGCTTTCATATTCTTATGTAGAGTAATGATATGTTTTCACATGTGCGCACTTACATATGCGCAGTCTCACTTTTTTCCTTTACCATTAATGGTTAGCTACTTATATTGTTCCATTTATTAACATTAAATAACATTACTTCAAACATCCATATTATTTTTTACATTAATTTTACTACAGCTACAACCAGGGTCTTATTTTCTTGTTTTATATGTAGAACCAATCAGTCACTGGTTTTGTAAACATTAACGAAAACAATGCCGGCAGCCGTCTCGTCTCCTCGTGTGTTTTAATATTCCACCAATTATTAATTAATTGTATTGTTCATTTTGCAACACAAACATTAATTCAATAAAAAAAAATCAGAAACATTAATTAAAACATATATGAACAGTAAATAAGTGTTGCTTTCATATTCTTATGTAGAGTAATGACGATATGTTTTTCACATGTGCGCACTTATGCGCAGTCTCACTTTTTTTCTTTAACATTTATGGTTTGCTATTTATTGTTTTATTTATTAACATTAAATAAAATTACTTAAAACAATCATATTAATTTTTTACATTAATTTTACTACAGCTACAACCAGGGTTTTATTTTCTTGTTTTATATGTAGAACCATTCAGTCACTGGTTTTGTAATCAATGAAAACAATGTGGTCTCATTTCCTCTTGTGTTTTAATATTCTATGTATTATTAATGAATTGTATTGCTCATTTTGCACGCATAAACATTAATTCAATCAAAAAGATATTCAGTAATAAACAATAATGAATCTTTTGTACATAAGAGAAATGACGCTGTTTAAACGATTGTGCACATCTGAACGTTGGCGGGCCTCTCAAACCCGTCGAAATTCGAGTTTCCACCGTCAAAATTTTAAATTGTGTACAGTAGTACCCCGATTTATGCGGTCAATTGAACCCACAGGGTGCCGCGTTAAGTGGAATCCGCGTAAATGGAACAACACAACATATGGGATTAATTCCAATAGAGACTGGCCCGACCCCCAAACTCCACTTTTTTCGGCACAATACCTATGTTGTAGTAAAAATAACATCCAAATTTTATGATGGTATGCTCACACAATTAATATTTAAGAGAAATACAGTCGCCAGGTTAATGTCCATTCAAATAATAGACTCAAATCCCCCACCCCCCTCTTTCCAGCTCACTGGCCCCTACCTCTCTGAGAAATGATTGGGTGAAACACTAGATTTTAACGTTTAGTAATAAATAATACCTCAGACTAAAGTTAGGATAATATAATTGACATTTCTGGATTCCTTGCAGGTCAGGGAATATTTTGAATGTAAACTTCATATATTTTGCACAAAAGATAAAATACTTGCTTTGTGTAAACCAAATTATTACATTAGATCTAAAATTTGTATGTCTAATGCAAAATCCATGATGTTTATATTCAAAATGATCATCATATTGTAAGAATTCCAGCAATGTAAATTATATTCTGGTCCAGTAATTTGTATGAATTTTATGAGCTAAAACAAATATCTTCAGTTAATAAAAAAAAAAATATTCTTCACGACACTATCTGTCAATCAAAGTGCCCCAACTTGCCTCCCCCCTTCTTCCAACCGCGCCAGATGGTCGGTGGGTCCCAACCCTCCCCCCCACCCCCCACCTTCCCTCCTTACCAGAGAAATGTTGGGTGAAAAAACTAATTTTAACTTTTAGTAACAAATAATACCTCAGACTAAAGTTAGGATAATATAATTGACATTGCTGGATTCCTTGTAAGACCAGGAACATTTTGAATATAAATGTCATATATTTTGCACAAAAGATAACATATTTACTCAGAGTAAACATTAGATCTAAAATTTGTGTCTAATGCAAAATCTATGATGTTTATATTCAAAATGATCATCAAATTGTAAGAATTCCAGCAATGTAAATTATATTCTGGCCGGGTAATTTGTATGAATTTTATGAGCTAAATAAAAAAAAAATATATACTTCACGCGTATATGGGTAGATGAACCGCGTAAAGTGAAAGTTCGGAGGCACCGCGTATATGAGAAATCGCGTAAAGTGAAACCGCGTAAAGCGGGGTACAGCTGTAGTGTTTTTTGTGTGTCCAAATAAAAAACGTTGAATTAAAAACTCGCGAAATTTGAGAAGCTACTGTACGAGATTGTTTTCAAAGAGACCACGAAGCAGTGAAAGTGGTGCTAACGTAAGCGCGAGTCACTATCTGTCCAGGAAAAGGGTGAATTTCCATGGTCCAGAAATTTCCATGGTCCGGCACCGGTCAGGTCCCGAGGTTGCCGGACTAGAGAGGTACAACCTGTATATGTTTTAAGTAATGTTATTTAATGTTAATAAATGGAACAATAGAAGTAGCTAACTACTAATGGTAAAGAAAAAAAAGTGAGATGGATTGGGAACGCCAAAATATGCATGTCCATTTAAGGAAACGGCTCATTTATCTGATTAAGAATATGTACAAAAGATTCATTATTGTTTATTACTGAATATGTATTTGATGGAATTAATCTTAAATATATGCGAAATGAACAATACAATTCATTAATAATACGTAGAATATTAAAGTACACAAGAGGATAAGAGACGGCATTGTTGTCATTGTTTACACCCATAATACCTGTATCAGTTATCCACCTGAAACTGAAGAAAATAGGACCCTGGTTGTTGTTGTATTGTAGTAAAATTAATGAAAAAAATATGTATGTTTTAATTAATGTTATTTAATGTACAGTAGAAGTACCCACTGATATTAAAGAAAAAAGTGAGACATAGTGGAACACCAATGTACACGTGCGCACTCAAGGAAACATAGTCATTTATCTTAAGAATATGTATGAGAGATTCACTATTGTTTATTTCTGAATATGTATTTCATTGAATTAATGTTTATATATGTGAAATGAACAATGCAATTCATTAATAATACATAGAATATTAAAACACATTTGAGGAGACAAGACCGCATTGTTTTCGTGAGTGACTATGGTTCTTCATAAGAAACTAAAGAAAATAAGACCCTGGTTGTAGCTGTAGTGAACTTAATGTAAATAAATTTAATGCCAGTATGTATGTTTTAAGTAATGTTATTTAATGATAATAAGTGGAACACTAGAAGTAGCTAACCACTAATGGTAAAGAAATAAAGCAAAACGATTGGGAACACCAACAGATGTACAGTAAGTGTGTACATGTGAAAACATATCGTCATTTCTCTACATATGAATATGAAAGCAACACTTATTTACTGTTCATATATGTTTTAAATAATATTTACGAATGTGAAACAAAAATTCTGCTCACCAATGGTGGTAAAGTCTAAATCATAAGGACACCCAATGAATATTGTGTGAGTTTTTACTCATGACAAAGTCAGCAAGTTGAACTTTTTTTTTGAAGCTGTTGCATTTCATAAAGCTGTAGCTGAAACTGTTATTGAACCTAAGGTTGATGTTGAAGCTGCTTATGATGCTGAATTTGATGGTGTAGCTGAAGTTGATGGTTTAGGTCTTCGAATAATAAAGCTGTTGAAAGAACCTTGCACAGCTGCTTTCTTTTCTCATTTTACATCTTTATGTAGAGGTCATTTGCGTTTATTTAAATTTTAATGATTTGATCTGTTAATGGATCCACTTCAGAAAATATGTTCATTGCTTGCTCCATATAATATCCACAGACGTCTCACATTTTTCATATCGTTTTAACACATCTAATTTCTCGGCTAAGCTTATACACTTTCTATTACTTTTTGAAACAACACTACCATCACTTGCTCATGTTGAATAGGGGTGCAAAAATGCTGTAAGAGACCAGAGAAAGTTTTCTCCTTTTCCTGTACAGATGTGTGAAAACAAAGAGCCCGCCAGCTGCGATTGTTTATATAACTGTAGTGACAATCCCGGCAGCCTCCATGCGCAAGGTATGTTTTTTTTTTTTTTTATATCGGGATTTAGTTATTATTTATACAAAAATTTAATTTATTTTTTAATTTCGTCGTAAATACAAAGTATATAATGGCGTCAATTGAATTGGGTCCTAAATTAATCAGGGTCTTAGATATGAATCTTCGTTAGTTGAACCGTCGTTATCGGAGGCTTTACTGTAATGTGTTATACAACTGTTACAAAGCATTTACTGTTATACTATAATTAGCAAAGTACAGTGATCCCTCGGTTAACGAATTATCTTCCATAAGAATCTTCAATTCGGTTAACGAACAAAAATTTGGTTAACGAAATTCTTACAAAATCATGTCAACGTGTTTTCGCTTGCTCACCAGCTGGAATATTAGTCTGCTAATACTGTAATCGGTTCTAGTGCTTAAATTCATTCCCATTTGAGTAAATATCAAGAAGGTTGTACTATTCAATAATTTTCCAAGTTTTATATTAAATTTTTTAGTCATTTTAACACTTATTTAACATAATTGGAGTACAGAAAACTAGTTTTTGGTGTGCCAATCAGCCACTTGACTCACCCACCAAGGCATTAGTTTGTATCTCTGGTCAGTGGAGGAAACATCTTGCTTGTGACTCTCTTGAACGTAAATTATTTTTACATTTTTACAGTATAATTATTGGTCATTCTGAAATTTATTTAACATATTGACAATATGTAATGCAGTGCATTGTTGATTAAAAGAAAATAATCTTGAATTACACCTAGTGACCTTCAAATTTTATGGGTGAAATGACTGCATGAAGCATGGGGTGATTTCTCCTCCACCCCCACTTCCTTCTCTTCTCCCTTCTCCACCCCCACTTCTAATTCCCATCATCATCATCATCAACCAGGAGCCTTCTACATACACACCTCAATGTAAGTGTACTTCACTGCATTTATTTTTACTTTGTATGTAATTTTCGGTGAGCTGGAACCAATTACCCAAAATCCCATTGAAACAATGGTTTCAGTTAACGAACGACCTTCTGGAATGAATTGTGTTCGTTAACCGAGGGACCACTGTATACTGTACTGTATTTTGGAAATTTTTTTTTTGCAGATTTAATAGCCTACTGTACTGGCAAAGCCAAGTCACTGGCTATATGCTATCATGTTTCTCACTACCACAGCTCACTATCACCTATTATCAAACATTTGTTGGTATTATTAATAAAATTTCCCTGATTTAATACAAAAGGATATAATTATACGTATAGGCACCTATGGTATACCCATTACAAATACTAATTGGTACCGAGCATGTTCACTAGGAACTGTTCAGTACAGGGATTGTTTACATTCTGTGCACCAGATCAGCTGATGTTTCAGAGGTACAGTGATATCCCTTTAGCCGGAACAATTGGTGCAGAGCACTTCCGGGAATGAGAGATTTCCGGCTAACCAGACGACTTTCTCAAACCTGGAAAAATTCCTTTTTCCCTGGAATATTTTCCGGTTACGAGGAAAAGTTTCCGAGTGTCTAAACTAGACATCTTGCACACGCAGACACTAGCCCACGTCCCCAAGATGTTTCTGGGTGTTGGGGATGGTTCCTTGAGTCTCAACTCGAGGAGTCTGTAAATGCAGTTCTAATTAAGTTAGAAACTCCATTTCTTTACTATAATAATCCAGAATAGTTTATCTAAAAGTTTGGTAAAATAAATATATTTGAAAATAACAAATTTAAATGATACAGGCATAAATGAAACTGTGTGTTACAGCAAAAACTGGTATTTTCCACTCCCATAGAGCTGTTTCGGATTAATGGGTCTCCTGTACCTGACCTGACGCAATGTCAGGTGGAGGTAGGGTGGGGGATTAGTGGTCTCATATTACTGATCTGATGGAATGTCAGGTCACCCTTTCTTGGCCAGGGGATTAGTGGGTCTCATGACCTGAAGATGTCTTGAATAACACGAAACCTTCAGTATTTTTAGAGAGATTGTGATACGTACTGTATAAGTATACATGAGCAAAGTTGTATCCCTTCAACATTATGTTACATAACATTTTAAAATATGGAGTGAGAAAGCAGAAAGGTGTGGGTGATTAGAGAGATGGAGTGGAAAAGAGTGTTGCCAAGCGCTCCTCAACAGCTGATATTTAACTCGCTACCATGCAGTCACACACATGCTGGGGGTGTGTGAGTGGTGTTAGCTTGTGTGTGTGGTTGTTAGAGGGTGTTTTTGTGTGATGTAGGGTTGTATGTGTGATGTGTAGGTTGTGTTGGTGTGTTGACAGAAGTGAACCTTTTTGGGGGATAGGGTCACGTGGTCAATTCCCCCCCCTTTTCTCACTCAAGCGTGGCTAATTGTGATAGGGAGATGAATTTGATACCATAATGATTCTTAATAAATTCTCTCTGAAACGTTTCCAATAAGATATCCTTAAACAAAATATTTCTACTGTATATAATATAGTAAAGGGAATTCCATTCTTTTATAATTTTTTTTTAGAAGTGTTGATACTGGAGTCGGTAAAATCAGTTCTAATTTTGTTAGACACCATTTTTTTTTCTCAAAATAATCTTGTATACTTTTTCTAAAAGTTTGCTTAAATAAATACAGGTATATGTAAAAACAAAAGCTCTATATGATAAGGTTGTGAATACAGGGTAGAGCTGTTACTTTTATCCTCTTCACCACTGATTGGCTTGTTAGTCGCTTGGGCAATCGTCACGTCTCTGTTACACACTTCACTCAATTGACTGTACTGTAATACATAACTAATCATGTCTTAGTATTTGCGATTAAGGTTGGGTGGGTGATTATTTGGTCACGTTACAAACCTGACCCAGTGTTGGGTGGGGGATTAGTGGGCCTTATGACCTGAATATGTTTTGAATGACATTATTTTTTACCTATGAGGTATATACATAGTACTATACTGCATTGTATATGAAGGGTACATGTATTAATAAGCACAGATTATTACAGTAACGTATCTATACTAATTAATGAAACACAATACAATATTGTATCATGAATGAGTCAGTACAGTAGACAAACAGTGAGACAACTCTTGTGGGAGGGGGTGGCACGGTCACTTCCAACAGAAGATAGATTTATGCTTATTAAATGCCACTGACTTGACTTATGAGAATATAACTTGTATTGTTGGAATTCTTGTAAGATAGCGATTAATATGAGTATAAACATCACTTATTTTGTAACACACACACATGCTCGCACGCACTGGAATTAGCCATTTGGGGGGGTGTCGCGGTCACTTTTACCTCCCAATCGACCCTTCGGCTTCAAGGAGGGGGGTTGACAGCCAGTTTAAAATTGAATGTTTGTGTGGCCTTTCCATTCTAAAAGTTGCTGTGGGAGGGGGGGGGTGGTCTAGCTCAAGACTGGCTGTGTGTGTAGTGTATTGCTTTACCAGACCAAGACGTGTGTGTGTGTGTGCGCATCTCATTTCCAGTTCAAGACTGGTTGTGTGTATTTGTGGCATTTGCAATTTATGACTGGCTGTTCGTGCGTGCTTTTCAAGTTCAAATAATAAGTTCAAGGTTACTAGAAGTTAAGTCACTGTTGCTTTCAATATGGAGTATGAGCCAGGGACTATACAGTAATACCCCGATTAACGCGGTTTCGCTTTACGCGATTCTACATTTACGCGGTACCTAGCCAGAACCGAAATTTCATTTTACGTGGTGCATCTACTCATATACGCGGGTGAAGCATAATATTTTTATTTAGCTCTTAAAATTCATACAAATTACCCGGCCAGAATATAATTTACATTGCTGGAATTCTTACAATATGATGATCATTTTGAATATAAACATCATAGATTTTGCATAAGACATACAAATTTTAGATCTAATGTAATAATTTGGTTCACACAAAGCAAATATTTTATCTTTTGTGCAAAATATATGAAGTTTACATTCAAAATATTCCCTGACCTGCAAGGAATCCAGAAATATCAATTATATTATCCTAACTTTAGTCTGAGGTATTATTTATTACTACTATACGTTAAAATCTAGTGTTTTCACCCAAACATTTCTCAGAGAGGTAGGAGCCAGTGAGCTGGGAAGAGGGGGTTGAGTCCATTATTTGAATGGGCATTAACCTGGCGACTGTATTTCTCTTAAATATTAATTGTGTGAGCATACCATCATAAAATTAAGATGTTATTTTTACTACAACATAGGTATTGTGTCCGAAAAAGTGGAGTTTTGGGGTCGGGCCAGTCTCTATTGGAATTAATCCCATATGTTCTGTTGTTCACTTTCCGCGGTACCCCGTGGGTTCAATTGACCGCGTAAATCGGGGTACTACTGTATATTAAACCTGAAGTGACCAGAAGTTTGGGTATTTCTGAAAAGATCATAACCTGGAGACATTATGATTGGTTAGCCTTAAGGTTCGCTGGCAGTGGACAAGGTCATAGGTCAAATTAATGTAAATTCCATTTTTTTTTTATTGAAATTTGTCATCATAAATACTCCCCATAACAAATTTCTGAAAAAAATAACGATTCTCCAATCAAAGCAATACAGTTAGTGCGCTGAAGCTTTAGTTTAAGGAATGTTTTGCAAGAGGCAGGTAGCATAGGCCTGTAAACTTATCTTGTCAAAGGAATGATTAAGCTTGCTTGGGGCTTACAACTTCTTGTAGATATGAAGTTGATTCATTCATCCACTGCAGTTTGTAGAATGTTTCCCTGTTTAGCGGTGTAATGATCCTCCATGGTGAAGTTAATTGTCCTCCTAACAAGCGTGCATATAACTGACATGACCATTCATCTATGAGGAATGTCAGCAAAGATGTTTAAAATGAAGCCAATAATAATGCTCTGGGAAATTTGCTGGGATAGTCCTTTAGTCGTCTACTGTATGTAGTCTAATGTCCACGCCCACGACCTTAATGGACGGTCCATCATGTATGTCACAGACGATGTGTACAACCCTGCTAATTAAGCAACCATGCTAAAGGGCGACTTGCATCACTACCAAATGTGGGAGGCGAGCTTATCAAGACAGAGGGTTTTAGTTTTTTGCTTATAAAATGTCATTGAATTGACTTAGGAGAATATAACTTGCGTTGCTGAAATTCTTGTAAGATGGTGATTCATTTATAAACATCCCTTATTTTGCACCAGACAATAATTTTAGTAGTTAACTTGGTACATCGGAGTACAGGTTGTGATAATTTATGTGGTTGCAGTTTCAAAGCTTTGTGACATCACTAATGTATAATGAGTCTCCGTATGCCCTGGTTTATTCATTGATCATTTGTCTAAGTGTAAAAGTAGCCCAGTCGAGCTATCATGTGTCAATTTATTTAAAAAAACTGAAATTATAATGTAAAATGTTATAAGACAATGGTTTAGTAGTGCTGTTAATGGGTGTGCAGTGTAAGTGTCTTGGCATGTTACCTCACCACCTGACTCCTGAACAAACTCTTCATCAACTTCTTCAAACCCTACAATGTGCTTATGTTACACACACACACACACACACACACACACACACACACACACACACACACACACACACACACACACACACACACACACACACACACACACACACACACACACACACACACACACACACACACACACACACACACACACACACACACACACACACACACACACACACACACACACACACACACACACACACACACACACACACACACACACACACACACACACACACACACACACACACACACACACACACACACACACACACACACACACACACACACACACACACACACACACACACACACACACACACACACACACACACACACACACACACACACACACACACACACACACACACACACACACACACACACACACACACACACACACACACACACACACACACACACACACACACACACACACACACACACACACACACACACACACACACACACACACACACACACACACACACACACACACACACACACACACACACACACACACACACACACACACACACACACACACACACACACACACACACACACACACACACACACACACACACACACACACACACACACACACACACACACACACACACACACACACACACACACACACACACACACACACACACACACACACACACACACACACACACACACACACACACACACACACACACACACACACACACACACACACACACACACACACACACACACACACACACACACACACACACACACACACACACACACACACACACACACACACACACACACACACACACACACACACACACACACACACACACACACACACACACACACACACACACACACACACACACACACACACACACACACACACACACACACACACACACACACACACACACACACACACACACACACACACACACACACACACACACACACACACACACACACACACACACACACACACACACACACACACACACACACACACACACACACACACACACACACACACACACACACACACACACACACACACACACACACACACACACACACACACACACACACACAGAGTCTTGTTGTGTGCCAGCATGGAGGCTTATCACTTGTAACATTGGTGCATGTTATCATTCCTTTCCACTCTCTGCTTTCTTACTTCTTTTTTAAAATGTTATGTTATGTACAGTGGTCCCTCGGTTAACGAGCGCCTCGGTTAACAAGATTTCGGTTAACGAGTTACCTTCCATAAGATTCTTAACTTCGGTTAACATCCCTCGATTAACGAGTTTCTTACGAGCCGACCTCCACATGTTTTAGCTTGCATTTGGCGGCCCACCAGCTGTAGTATTAGTCTGCCAATACAGTAATCGGTTCTAGGGCTTAAATTCCTTACCCTTTTAGTAAATATCAAGAAGTTTATACTATTCAATAATTTTAAAAGTTTAATATAAAAGTTTTTTAGTCATTTTAACAATTATTGAACATAATTGAAGGTAGGGTCACTAGTTTGTGGCACGCCATCCAGCCTGCCAACACAGCATACAGGCGTCAGTCTTTGTGTCTTTTCAGTGGAGGTAACATCTTGCTTGTGACTCTCTTCAACTAAACGCTTTTTTCTGTGTTTACAAGCAAATTATTGGTAATTTTGAAATTTATTTTACATATTGACAATATATAATGCAGTGCAATGTTGATTTAAAGAAAATAATCTTGAATTACACCAAGTGAACTAAAATTTTATGGGTGAAATGGCACCATGGGGTGACTTCTCTTCCACCCCAATGCCTTCTCTTCTCCCTTCTCCTCCACCCCCATTCTAATTCCCATCATCATCATCATCATCATCATCATCATCATCATCATCCAGGAGCCTTCTATGTACACACCTCAAAGTAAGTGTACTTTACTACCTTTTATGTTGAATTTAGGCAATTTTCGGTGAGCTGGAACCAATTACCCAAAAACCTATTGAAACAATGGTTTCGGTTAACGAGTTTTTCGGTTAACGAGCAACCTTCTAGAACGGATTGTGCTCGTTAACCGAGGGACCACTGTAATGTTGAAGGAATACAATTGTGCTCAATTATATTTATACTTGCCACAATCTCCCTAAAAATACTTTGTTTCGTGTTTATTCAAGATATTAAGGTCATGAGACCCACTAATCCCCCACCCAAGAAAGGGTGACCTGACATTCCATCAGAAGGTCAGTAATATGAAACCACTAACCCCCCGCCCTACCTCCACCTGACATTGAGATCAGGTGAGGTCCCCCCCTAAAAATACTTCAACTTTCATCTTTATTCAAGACATTTTCCGAAAATTCTCTCGATTTCAACCTCAGAAAATTTCTTCCTAAAGCCGGAAATTTTGGGAAAATTCCGGTATGGGAATGATTTTCCGAGCAAATTTCCATACCGTCTATCGGAGATTCCCGGGTTTGAGGGATTCCGGTTAACGGAGATATTATTGTATTGTCTTTCCATTGTCACTACCACAACTAACTATCACTGTGTGGACCTAATGTCCATACAGTGTTTTTTCATGTTTATTTATTTGTTTTTCCACATTTATAATATTGTCTTATGCATACATAATGTTGTTATACATGTGCTTATAGCTTTTTATTTATGTATTTTGCACTCTCCTGGAACTGGCTTGAAGAACATGCGGATTTTTCTTTTTCTTGGGGTCCATTTTACCTAACCCTAGTGAGCTTTAAGGGAATATTGTACATGTACTTGCAAAAATGGTCATTGTCTTTGCAAAGATGGACCAGCCATTTGTAGACATTTTTTATCCTTCAAGTTTTGGTTCATTTCAAACACTTAATTGGAAATACAGCATTGGAAAAATCTATTTGAAACAGATAAATTGTAGTTAAATTGCATATTTGAAAAAAATGTAGAATCCACTTAAGTAACAAGGCTCTTGTCTGCTGTGATTTTTCTTGAAAATGAGGTGTTTTATAAAATTTCCAACTTAATTTCAGATGATGGCTACCGACTGACCAACATGGGTTATGACTATTTGGCCCTCAAGGTTCTTTCTTCACGAGATGTTTTGGGTGGTGTTGGAAGTCAGATTGGTGTAGGCAAAGAATCTGATATTTATGTGGTGAATGACATCTTAGGAAATCCACTTTGTATGAAACTTCACAGGTAAAGTCATAGCTATATTTAATTATGCTCCATGTGTTGATGAATGTTTGCTCTTCATACTCCATACCCCCAAGTTCTATATTGTACATAAAGAACATTTTGTTACTCTTGCACAAGTTTATATTTACATGCCCTCTGTACATTTTAAAGTATTCTGTGCTTTGTTGCAGGCTTGGTCGAACATCATTTAGAAAATTAAAGGAGAAGCGGGATTACCATAATAACAGACGCCGGATTTCTTGGTTGTATCTGTCAAGATTATCGGCAACAAAGGAATATGCCTATATGAAGGCTCTCCATGACAGGGGTTTTCCTGTACCTCGACCAGTTGACTCTTCCAGACACTGTGTCATCATGGAACTTGTTAATGGTTATCCTTTGTAAGTGTTTTGTAATGTTATGGACTTTATTTTATATATTTATTTATTAATTTTTTATTTTTTTGGACTAAAGAACTACAGGTCGAACCTTCCTGATCCGGAATTTCTTGATCCATCACTGCCTGAGGTCTGGCACAAATCTTTCTTGTTATATGTTGTTTTTTGTTATGCTTCCAGCACTTATTTCCTAGTGCCAATACCTTAAAATTGTATAGCAACACTAATACATTATTTTATGATGGCTTATTTACTGTATATACTCTGGTACAGTATACAGTACAGTGATCCCTCGGTTAACGAACGCCTCGGTTAACAAAATTTCGGTTAACGAATTACCTTCCATAATTTCACTTTGGTTAACAAAAAAATTTCGGTTAACGAATTCCTATCGAATTTTTCCCAACATGTTTTCGCTTGCATTTGGCTGTTCACCAGCTGTATTATTAGTCCGCTAATACAGTAATAGGTTCTAGGGCTTAAATTCCTTACCATTTTAGTAAATATCAAGAAGGTTGTACTATTCAATAATTTTAAAAGTTTTTATTAAATTTTTTAGTCATTTCAACAATTATTGAACGGAATTGAAGTACAGGAAACTAGTTTTTTGCGCGTCAAACAGCCACTCAACACACCAAGCTTGGCGTCAGTTTGTTTATAGGTTCAGAGGAAGGAACATCTTGTTTGAGACTTCAACATAAATGCTTTTTTCTGTATTTCCAGTCAAATTATTGGTCATTTTGAAATATATTTTACATATTGATAATATATAGCGCAGTGCAGTGTTTATTTAAAGAAATTTTTCTTTATTTACAGCAATAAAACTTAAAATTTCAGTGTTGAAATCAAATCCAGCATGGCTCCAAAGAAATCGAGAAAAGTTATTTAAATCCAGGTAAAGCAGGAAATTATAAAGGAACATGAACAGGGCATTAGAACAAATGTGCTTAGTAAAGACTATGGCATGTCGGCATCAACTGTGTCGACAATTCTTGCACAGAAAGACAAGTTTAAGGAAGTGAAAGTGAGAGACAAATCTACCAGACTGTTTAAAGGTAGATCCCTAATAGCAGAAACAGAGAGGTTACTTCTCATTTGGATCAGGGAAAAACAAATGAAAGGTGATTCAGTTTCTACAGAATTTATTTGTGAAAGAGCCAGGGAGATTTACGAACATTTAAAGGAAGATCAACCTGTTTCTTCTGGCACAAAGTTCGAAGATTTTCGGGCAAGCAAGGGCTGGTTTGAGAAGTTTAAGAAAAGAAGTGACATTTTCAGTGTTACTAGGCATGGTGAGGCTGCAAGTGCAGATAAAGGAGCAGCAGCAAAGTTTGTAGTGGACTTTAACAAACTGGTGGATGAAGAAAATTATCTTCCACAGCAAGTGGTCAATGTGGACAAAACTGGGCTGTTTTGGAAGCAAATGTCCAAAAGAACATTCATCACCAGAGATGAAGCCTCTTTACCTGGGCATAAACCCATGAAAGACCGTCTCACTCTATTGTTTGGTGCCAATGCTTCAGGGGATTTCTGACTGAAGCCTATGCTTATCTACCACTCTGAGAACCCCAGGGTGTTCAAGCAACAAAAAGTGGTAAGAGGAAAGCTTGGAGTTTATTGGAAGTCCAACCGTAAGGCATGGGTGACAAGACCCCTCTTTATTGAATGGGTTGTTGAGGTGTTTTGCCCTTCTGTCAAGAGCTACCTAATCACCAATAAACTCCCTATAAAGGCTCTTCTCCTTAAGGATAATTCCCCTGGTCATGACCCTGAACTTGCCAGCACTTTGGAGGCTCAATTTAACTTTGTCAAAGTGATGTTTTTGCCTCCCAACACTACATCAATCATGCAGCCAATGGACCAGAATGTGATCAGCATCTTCAAGAAGTTGTATATGAAGAAAATGTTCAGGAGGTGTTATGAGGCAGCTCCCACTGATCCTGAACTAACACTGGCACAGTTCTGGAAGACACAATTTAACATCCTGGAGGCTGTAAAATTGATTTGTGTCATCATGGCAAGAAGTCTCCATTAGATCCCTCAGTTCTGCATGGAAAGCATTGTGGCCATCAGCAGTTCATGATTTTGAGGGATTTGTAGAAGAAGCAGAGTTGGACAAGGAGATTGTGTCCATTGGTCAGTCATTGGGCCTCGAAGTGGAGGAGGTTGATGTGGAAGAGCTTGTGATGCCTTATGAGCAGGAACTTACTTCTGAAAAAGGTTGATGTCTTATGAACATAAGAATGGAAGAAACTGCAGATGGCCTATTGACCCATACTGGGCAGTCCCATTTATACCCAACCCCTATTGCTCATATAAGCATCCAACCTATGTTTGAAGCTATCCAGCGTATTCGAGTTAATGATGAAATTTGGTAACTTGTTCCATTCATCCACTACTCGGTTTCCAAACCAGTTTTTACCTATTTCACGCCGAAATCTAAATTTGTCTAATTTAAAACCATTGTAACGAGTTCGCTCCTGGTTGGATAATTTGAGTACCCTCGTAATGTCCCCTTTGTTTAACCCAGACTTCCATTTATACACCTCTATCATGTCGCCCCTCACTCTACGTCTCGAGGGAGTGCAAATTAAGATGCTTTAACCTGTCTCTATATTCAAGGTTCCTAATGCCCAGGATTAGTCTTATCATTCTCCTGTGGAAGAGCTTGTGATGTCTTATGAGCAGGAACTTACTCCTGAAGACTTGCAGCAACTGGATGAGATGTTAGAGGCTGACAGTGGTGAGGAGGAAAGGGAAAGTGATGACCATATGTCAACTTCAGATTTGAAAGATGATGTTCACTACTGGGATAAGTTCAGGAAACTGGCTTCAAGGCACCCAGATGTGGAAACAACAGAACCTATTTTGTGTAATGTTGAGGACAGAGTGGTCTCCTTTTTCAAAAATCAGTTAATGATGAGGAGGAGAAATGCCCCACAACCAAAAACTGACAGTTTCTTCACTAAAAGGCATCGGGAAACAGATGCTACCCCTCAGCTTTCCACTTCAAGAATGAGAGAGGATGTTCCTGCTGGAGAATCTGTCAGTCCAGAGGTTCCTGACATTTTCATGGAAGGTGACTCACCTTCCATGAAGCAGTAAAATGCTTCTCCTCCTCCACCTCCCACTTCAAATTCACATCAGCATCATCATCCAGGAGCCTTCTACATACACACCTCAAAGTAAGTGTACACTTTACTGCATTTTTTTTTTTTACTTTAGGTAATTATCGGTGAGCTGGAACCAATTAACCACAAACCCATTAAAACAATGGTTTCGGTTAACGAAATTTTCGGATAACGAACAACCTTCTGGAACGAATTGTGTTCGTTAACCGAGGGACCACTGTAGTTATAATTATTCTTATCAAATTTTATGCAAAAAGTTTGGGGTCGAACTTTACAGTATACAGTGATATCCCTGTTAGCCGGAACAATTGGTGCAGCGCACTTCCAGTGATGAGAGATTTCCAGGTGACAAGACGGCTTTATCAAACCCAGAAAAATTCCTTATTCCCGGAACCTTTTCCGGTTACTGGGAAAAGTTTCCGAGTGTCTAAACTAGACCTCTTGCACGGACGCAAACTAGCCCACTTCCCCAGAACGTTTCTGGGTGCTGGAGATGTTTTCCTTGAGCCTAAACTACTGGAATCCGTAAATACAGTTCTAATTTAGTTAGAAACTTCATTTCTTTCCCATAATAATCCAGAATAGTTTATATAAAATTTTAGTTAAATACATTTAAAAATTAAAAATCTATAGGATGTGTGCATGAATGAAGCTGTGTGTTACAGCAAAGACTGTTATTTTCCACTCCCATGGAGGTGTGGGAGATTAGTGGGTCTCGTGTAACTGACCTGACCTAATGCAATGTCAGGTGGATGTAGGGTGGGGGATTAGTGGTCTCATATTACTGACCTGATGGAATGTCAGGTCACACTTTCTTGGGTGGAGGATTAGTCTGTCTCATGACCTGAAGATGTCTTGAATAAACACGAAACCTTCAGTATTTTTAAAGAGATTGTGGGAAGTACAGATATAAGTATAAATGAGCAAAGTTGTATCCCTTCAACATTATGTTACTTAACATTTCAAATATGGAGTGAGAAAGCAGAAAGGTGAGGGTGATTAGAGAGACGGAGTGGAGTGTTGCCAAGAACTCCTCAACAGCTGATATTTAACTTGATACCATGCAGTCGCACACATGCAGAAGTGTCGTACAATAAGGCCTTCACTCCTTATGCTTGCTGTCTTAATTCCCTTGTTAGGGGTGTGTGAGTGGTGTTGGAATGTGTGTAGGGGTGTGATTCTGGGGTGTGTGTGATGCTGGGGTGTGTTTGTGTGATGTAGGGGTGTATGTGTGATGTGTGGGTGGTGTTGGTGTGTGTTGATGGAAGTGAACCTTTTGAGTGGTAGGGTCGTGTTGTCAGCCCCTCCTCCTCCTCACTCAAGTGAGACTAATTGGGATAGGGAGATGAATTTGATACCATAGTGATCCTTAATAAATTCTCTATGAAACTTTTCCAATAAGATATCCTGAAACAAAATATTTCTATATGATAGATGAGTGATGAGAATTCCATTCGTTACAAAAAAAAAACGTAAGAAATGTTGATACTGGAGTCAGTAAAATCAGTTCTGATGTTTTTTAGACAAATTTTTTTTTAATCAAAATCATCCTGAATACTTTATCTAAAAGTTTGGTTAAATAAATATTAAAAAAAAAAAAAATCTATATGATATGGGCGTGAATAGAGCTGTGTTACTGTATATATTGTACTGCAGCAGATCCTGTCATCTTAGCCTAGACTAGGCAGACACTTCACTCAATTGACTGTAATACATAAATAATCATGTCTTAACATTTGTGATGAAGGTTGGGTGGGAGATTATTGGGTCACGTTGCTATTCCGACCTGATGCAATGTTAGGTCACCCAGTGTTGGGTGGGGGATTAGTGGGTCTTATGACCTGAATACCGTATATGGCGGCGTATAAGTCGATCTTTGAAGCCCAATTTTTGGTGTCCAAAGTTAGTTGGTCAACTTATATGAGGGGTATAAAATGATGACCTCTAAAATCATGACTGTAAGTGAGAGTATTTCGTATCACAACCTTCATATTTACCTTTAATATAATTTCTCTATTTCTATTATGGATGAAATAAAGTTTTTCTCAGTAGATTTATTTAAATGCCTTTTGTTATTGATAGCTGAAATTTAGTTAACATATTGATAACATAATACAGTACAGGGAACAGTTTTTGTTTGACCTTCATCTAATCGAATCACCCACCAACGCTTATAAGTTTAACTTTGTTTACAGTGGAGTGAACATTGAGTTTGTTGGTCTCTTGAATATTTTTGCATTTTTACATTAAAATTATTGGTCATTCTGAAATTTAGTTAACATATTGATAATATATAGTGCAGAAATTATTATGAAACACGAAGGCATTAGAACCAATGCACTCTGTAAAGAATATGGCATGACATCTTCGACTGCCTCTACAATCAGCTGTTTGAAATGTAAACAAAGCTGCCGGGAATACGACATACACACCTCAAAATAAGTTAAAATACTGTACAGTATTATATTGTTTTTTATATATTATTGTACAGTATACTGTACAGTACAGTACTGTGTTTAGTTTATATTTAATGTTTTGTTAATTCTATTACTGCTATACAGTACTTTGTATGAATATTTTTTCTGTGAGTTGGAACCAATTACCCAATATCCCATTGACATAAATGATATATTCAGTTAAAAAAAAATTTCGGTTAACAACCGACTCTGTGGAATCAATTGTGTTCTTTAATCGAGGGACCACGTATACTGGTCTACAGTCATATGTCCCTCAATATCCGTCAGTTCACCTACACCTCCCCACCACATCCATCCATTCTTGGAGGTTTTCATACGGCCGCTTGTCAATGTCTCATGGATGTTTCTTCGAGCATATCTTGTATTATGTATTCGCCAACACTGTTGACCGACTGCTGCGACAGATGTGAAACATTTTTCATCGGTGAAAATGACAGACCTCCAAAAATCAATCCCTTCATCCGCATACATCTCTGCAAACCTTTTAAGTACTTCTCTGTGTGCCGCTATTAAGGTTTCCTTAATTTCTGGGATAAAACACTGTCAGCTAGTCACCCGTATTCGTCTCCTGGTAGTTATCGGGTGACAGTGAACCCCTGTTCTTGTTATGAGCTCGGCAGATGAGAGTGGTGTTCTCTCTGCTTCCCTTCGTATCTGTTGATCCTCCTCAGGCGTGGTGACTCTTGTCCCTCCTGGTGAGCACGTGACCCTCCTCTTGATGTCGCCTCACCCAAAGCCTAACAGTATCTCTGGAGATACCGAGAAGGCAACTAATCTCCTGTATCCCCTTCCCTGCCTCGTGATATGCAACAATCCTGGTGCGACGTGTTATCACCTCAGGCCGATTAGCCCTCGTCCGTGGTGGCCTCATGTGACCTTGTTGCTAAACCTCCATAACTGTAATAATAAAACGATAAAGTCATTAGTGTATCAGATATCTAATAACAATTGGACATTCATTAATAAATATTCAAAATATTATAGGGTATGGAGTAAATATCAAAATGTGAATGAAGGATGACACTGTATTGAATATCATTGTATATGGAAACCCATTTCCTGTTTTTTACAGCATTGTAGGGTTTGGCAGCTTCTTAATTATCACAGTTAGTCTGTAGATGTTGTAATGGTTGGAGTATTGGATTAGTAGATGGAGAGGTTAGTGAGAGAGGTGATACCTGGTATTTAAAATTCATCCAACACAGGACACAGTCCATGTAGCCAGAAATGGCCCACCTGGTGGGTAGGAGGGGGTTTGTTCCCAATGATTGGGCTTAGAGTTGGTCATGATCATCGTAGTGACATCTAAACTTCAGGGTTTTGGTCATGAAAGGAAACAAGACTTTTTGCAACCAATACATGGCTTTAATAGGTGTTCAAGAAGCAGACAGACTTTTAATAATGGTAAACAATTACATTGTTCTTAACTAGACAGCAGTGGAGACTGCAAACCTCCGATATGGGGAAAAGCAGCAGGTCTTGGCAGATATAAACAATTAAAAATCTTACACAACGTGATAACATTATCAGTGGAAAAGGTCACATGATGTTAATAACGTGTCCAGTCTGTGATAGTGTTACCACATGTTACATACCCACAAAGCGTTATTAGCAGGGCCATTGGTGGGTAACTGTCTCATAATTCTTCGACTAATAACAATTGTCGCTACGGTTAAAATGCTGTATTTATTAATTCAAATCATTAGGCATTATGCTTGTAAATATACTTTGCTAGCAACAGTGGACCTTTAATTTGCATCCCGTAGGTTTCCTCACATTCCTACGTAGTCTGTCACGTGTTATAAGTACAAGATTTTATGAGAGTTTTCTATTTTGTCATGTCTCAGGAATACACCCCCACTTTATGAATGGTATTTATGAAACACCCTGTATATTTAGGAAATCCGTTATACACACCAGAGTCACCGCTTGAGATGATAAAGGAAGGGATGGGAGGATGGTTAGCAGTCCTGTTGAGCTTGCAGGTGGACAGAAATCAAAGCACACACGGTGAAGCTGAAAGAAAAGATCGAAAATGTGGCATTAATAAAGAACAAATACAGTATGAGGTTATATAAAACAATAATGTCCAAATATATCCACCTGTGTATATCTAATATATAGAGATTGGATTATATACGGTATATTTAGCACATGTCAAGCAATACAACAAAGAAAACATATGACTTACTCTTTAAGCAACTGTGTCCACACTAATGGCAGGCCTTCTCCTTCACAAGTCTTCAGATCAGTCATTGCTGTGTGATTCGTTCACCTGTATGGCGGTGTTTCGGATCTTAATTTCTGAACTACAGTGTGTGAGACTTTTCCTTCAAGTCCAATGTTTATGACAATATTTTGAAGGGTATAAATTGCAATATACTAATACATATTGTTATCTATGCATCCATACTATGACTGCTTACCATTATACATAGCAAGATGAGTATAACATGATAGACTGATAATTTGGTGATCATTTTGAATATAAACATCATATATTTTGCATTAAACATACAATTTTTAGATAAAAATTTTTCTCTAGGTAACTATGTTATCTTTTGTGCAAAATATATGACATTTATATTCAAAATATTCCTGGTCTTACAAGGAATCCAGCAATGTCAATTGTATTATCCTAACTTTAGTTTGAGGTATTATTTATTAAAATTTAGTGGTTATCCCACACATCTCCTTGGGACGGTTGGTGGGGGGTGGGGGGGAGGGAGGGACCGACCGACCATCTGTTACCCGGTGAAGAATTATTTTTTTTTATTAACTGAAGATATTTGTTTTAGCTCATAAAATTCATACAAATTACCCGGTCAGAATATAATTTACATTGCTGGAATTCTTATAATTTGGTGATCATTTTGAATATAAACATCATATATTTTGCATTAAACATACAATTTTTAGATAAAAATTTTTCTCTAGGTAACTATGTTATCTTTTGTGCAAAATATATGACATTTATATTCAAAATATTCCTGGTCTTACAAGGAATCCAGCAATGTCAATTATATTATCCTAACTTTAATCTGAGGTATTATTTAATACTAAATGTTAAAAACTCTGGAAGGGAGGATTGGTGGGGGGTGGGGGGGAGGGTTGGGACTGACCGCGCGGTTGGAAGAGGGGGGGAGGCAAGGTGGGGTACTTTGATTGACAGATAGTGTCGTGAAGATTATTTTTTTTTTTATTAACTGAAGATATTTGTTTTAGCTCATAAAATTCATACAAATTACCCGGTCAGAATATAATTTACATTGCTGGAATTCTTATAATTTGGTGATCATTTTGAAGAATTCCAGCAATGTAAATTATATTCTGGCCGGGTAATTTGTATGAATTTTATGAGCTAAAACAGGCAGTCAGGCAGGGTGGCGGGTGGGGCAAATCTAAAAATAGCGTCTCGAGCCGGACACTCACCGCGTATATGTGGACAAAATCCGTGTTAAGTGAAAGTTCAGCTCTGGCGAGGCACCGCGTATATGATAAAACGCGTTAAGTGAAACCGCGTTAGGCGGGGTAATACTGTATATATATATGTATATATATATGTATATATATATGTATATATATATGTGTGTGTGTATATATATATAATATATATATATATATATATATATATATATATATATATATATATATATATATATATATATATATATATATATATATATATATATATATATATAAAATATATATATATATATATATATATATATATATATATATATATATATAAATATATATATATATATATATATATATATATATATATATATATATATATATATATATATATATATATATATATATATATATATATATATATACAGTTAACCCTCACTTTACGCGGTTAATGTAACCCGGAGGGTACCTCGGAAAGCGAGAAACGCGTAAAGTGAATAACATAACATATGGGATTAATTGAAATGGAGTCCAGGCCGATCCCCAAACTCCACTTTTGACGACACATAACTATGTTGTAGTAAAAATAACATCTTAATTTTATGATGGTACATGCACACAATTAATACTTAAGAGAAATAGAGAAATACAGTCGCCAAGTTAATGTCCATTCAAATAATGGACATGACTCCCTCCCCCTCTTCTCACACTACACTCCTGGCTCTTCCCTCTCTGAGAAATTTTTGGGGGAAAACCAGGTATAGTAATAAATAATACCTCAAACTAAAGTTAGGATAATATAATTGACATTGCTGGATTCCTTGTAAGACCAGGAATATTTTGAATATAAATGTCATATATTTTTCACAAAAGATAACATACTTACTCAGATTAAACATTTTATCTAAAAATTTTATGTCTAATGCAAAATATATGATGTTTATATTCAAAATGATCACCAAATTGTAAGAATTCCAGCAATGTAAATTATATTCTGGCCGGGTAATTTGTATGATTTTTATGAGCTAAAATAAAAATCTTCAGTTAATAAAAAAAAAATTTTTTCACACGGTAACAGATGGTCGGTCGCCGGTCCCTCCCTCCCTCCCTCCCTCCCCCCCCTCCCCCCCACCCCCCACCAATGTCCCTACTAGATAAATGTGTGGGAATACCAGACTGTTTACCTTTTTAGTAATAAATAATAAATCAGACTAAAGTTAGGATAATATAATTGACATTGTTGGATTCCTTGTAAGACCAGGAATATTTTGAATATAAATATCATATATTTTGCACAAAAGGTAACATATTTACTCAAGAGTAAACATTATATCTAAAATTTGTATGTCTAATGCAAAATCTATGATGTTTATATTCAAAATGATCATCAAATTGTAAGAATTCCAGCAATGTAAATTATATTCTGGCCGTATAATTTGTATGAATTTTATGAGCTAAATTAAAAAAAAATTATACTTCACCGTGTAAAGGGGTAAACCCACCGCGGAATGTGAGCATCCTGGGTTCTGGCAGGGCACCGCGTAAACGTGGAAACGCGGAATGTGGGACCGCGTAAAGTGAGGGTTGACTGTATATATATATATATATACTTACATATATATACATATATATATATACATATATATACATATATATATACATATATATACATATATATATATATACATATATATATATATAAGGTCAAGGACATACTGATAATAAATATTTGTTTATATGCGAGTTAGCATGTTAAATGGGGGGGGGGCTGCTTTGGTATGGTAAGCATTACTGAGGCTGTGTAGAGTACACAAACTTGTATAATTTTTGCTATGGTAATATATTGACCATCCGTGGTTTGGAAAATTGTATGGTCCGGCTCTGGTCAGGTCTCAATGATGCTGGATTGGTGAGGCTCGTCCTGTATCAGTTTTGTAGTGAGAGATAAGTGGCTGCTAATGTCTTATTTTGTTTGATATTTTTTATATTTTATAGCAGAGAAAATGGCCATTGTGCATTAAAGTGAGGAGAGTCTTTTAAGGGTGGGAAAAAATCTCTAACCATGTCTATGATATCTTTTCAGGTGCAATATTCATGATGTTAAAGATGTACCGCAGTTGTACAGTGACCTCATGGATCTGATCGTAAAGTTTGCCAATCATGGAGTTATACATGGTGACTTCAATGAATTTAACGTGATGCTTGATGATGCTGATAAGCCAGTGGTCATCGACTTTCCTCAGATGGTATCAACAACTCATGAGAATGCCAAGATGTAAGTAAAATATAAATGTTGTGTTGAATATGGAGTTTCTCTGAAGTAAGTAAAAGGTGCTGGGAAATGTTTATATTCTTATCTATGGATTACGTATTGTATACCTAATTCCTTTTTAGGACAATACAGTACATGGAATTCTGACTTTATGAATTTGTCTTTTAACACTATACAGTATAGTACAGTACAGTGGACGCATTGACTCGTCAATTGTTTTCCATCCATTTCCACACAATTTATGCGGCGGGTTGTTTATTTTTTTAGATTTTTTCTGTCAACATGTTGCGTCGGATAGATATACTGTAGTCAATGCCTCAAAATATTCCATAGTTACCCGAGAAAATTCACTAACATTGAAAGGGGTGTGTTTTCTCTGGTGGTGGGGTGGGTATACGGTGCTTTACTATGTACAGTGGGGTCTCATATTACACAGGTCTCGCATGTGCTGTTATAGCTTATGCAGTTGGTTGAAGTGTGATCATAGTTATAGTTTATGCAGACAGCCATAGGTAGTGAGGGTAGTAGTATAGCATTAATTTAGTTCTCTTTTGCTTATTTAGCCCCAAGTTTAGCGATATTATAATTTTTGTTATTGGACATTATGAGTGTGTACCATAAGTAATACATGTATCCAGTACGACCCCAGATACGTTCTTGAATAATAGAGTGCTATCCAAAACAGTGCTCTAAGGAGGTCATTATACCACTGCATATACTATATGGAGATGTGTTTCAGATGTTGTTATTTTTTACCTATGACATATAATGTAAGTCCTCGTATAACGTCGGCCCACTTAATGTTGTTTCGGTACAACGTTGCTAATCTTTAGATACCAAAAATTCGTTTAACGACCCGATGACTCAGTACAACGTCGTTTTGCGTTGTATCGGACTACTTTTTACGGCTCATCACCCTCTCTTGCATGGCCGCGCTACGCTCTCTCAGCAGCCGCAGAGTCTCATTGACTTGTCACCCTCCTCTCCCGCCCTCCTTTGCTCCCACCATACTCCTCCCCTCCCGCGATCCGCTTCACTATCCACCACACACTCGCTCTACCACCTCCACCCATCTGGGAGTACCAATACAAACTTAGTAGTTGTATATGTATGCACTATTTTCTAGAGAAATGGCAATGATTTTCTGTATATGTAATGTATTTCATGGGGCAAAGGGAGGCTCAGGAACGTAACTCCCGCATTTATCTATTTCTTATGGGGAAAATTCATCCGCTTAACGTTGTTTCATGTAACGTCGCGTTTTTAGGAACGTAACCCCAACGTTAAGCGAGGACTTACTAAATACAGATTATTACAGTAACACATCTTTACTAATTAAGGAATGAAAAATATACAATATTTTATCATGAATGACAGTCGTTTGATGAATGAGTGTGAGATGCAGTGCATAGGTGGGTAGGTGGTTGGGAGGGAGAGAGGCAATGGGAGGGAGAGAGGGAGGCAGTGGATATCGTATGGCTCTACTTTGGTTGATGCTAATCCATGTCTGCATCATTGAAATTATGATTTAGGTGGTGATAATAGAAGTATTAGTGACAATAATAGAGGTAGTGGTGGCGGTGGTGAGGAGGTGATATGTCTATCAGTTTCTTTGGCAACACTGCAGTACTGCCAGATGCTTTAGAACAGCTGATATTTACCCACAAAAATGAGTGGGAGTACAATATAAATGAGCAACATTGTAACCCTTCAATATTACATTACATAGCATTTTAAAATATGGAGAGAGAAAGCAGAAAGATGGGGGTGATTAGAGGGATGGAGTGGAAAGGAGTGTTGGCAAGTATTCCTTAAGAGCTGATCTTTAACTCGCCACCATGCAGTCACGAACTTGTGCACCAGTTACCCACACAAATTTATGTCATACAATAAGACCCTCACTCTGGATGCTTGCAGTCTTAATTCCCGTGTTGGAGTGTGTGTGATTGATGTTGGAGTGTGTGTGATTGGTGTTGGAGTGTGTGTTGTGGTTGATGTTGGGTACATGTTTGTATGGTTGACTATTTAAGAACAACTGTGTTGTGGTTGGTGTTGGAGTATGTTGTGGTTGGTGTTGGAGTGTGTGATTGGTGTTGGAGTGTGTTGTGGTTGATGTTGGGTGTGTTATTTGTGGTTGATGTTTAGGTGTGTGTGATTGATGTTGGAGTGTGTGTGATTGGTGTTGGAGTGTGTGTTGTGGTTGATGTTGGAGTGTGTGTGATTGGTGTTGGAGTGTGTGTTGTGGTTGATGTTGGAGTGTGTGTTGTGGTTGATGTTGGAGTGTGTGTGTGGTTGGTGTTGGAGTGTGTGTTGTGGTTGATGTTGGAGTGTGTGTTGTGGTTGATGTTGGAGTGTGTGTTGTGGTTGATGTTGGAGTGTGTGTGGTTGGTGTTGGAGTGTGTGTGGTTGGTGTTGGAGCGTGTGTTGTGGTTGATGTTGGAGTGTGTGTTGTGGTTGATGTTGGAGGTGTGTTGTGGTTGATGTTGGAGGTGTGGTTGGTGTTGGAGTGTGTGTTGTGGTTGATGTTGGGTGTGTGTTGTGGTTGATGTTGGAGTGTGTGTGGTTGGTGTTGGGAGTGTGTGTTGTGGTTGATGTTGGAGTGTGTGTGTTGTGGTTGATGTTGAGGTGTGTTGTGGTTGATGTTGGAGTGTGTGTGTGGTTGGTGTTGGAGTGTGTGTTGTGGTTGATGTTGGAGTGTGTGTGGTTGGTGTTGGAGTGTGTGTTGTGGTTGATGTTGAGTGTGTGTTGTGGTTGATGTTGGAGTGTGTGTGGTTGGTGTTGGAGTGTGTGTGGTTGGTGTTGGTTGCGTTGTGGTTGGTGTTGGAGCGCAGTGTTGTGGTTGATGTTGGAGTGTGTGTTGTGGTTGATGTTGGAGTGTGTGTTGTGGTTGATGTTGGAGTGTGTGTTGTGGTTGATGTTGGAGTGTGTGTTGTGGTTGATGTTGGAGTGTGTGTTGTGGTTGATGTTGGAGTGTGTGTGGTTGGTGTTGGAGGTGTGTTGTGGTTGATGTTGGAGTGTGTGTTGTGGTTGATGTTGGAGTGTGTGTTGTGGTTGATGTTGGAGTGTGTGTGGTTGGTGTTGGAGTGTGTGTTGTGGTTGATGTTGGAGTGTGTGTTGTGGTTGATGTTGGAGTGTGTGTGTGGTTGGTGTGGGGTGTGTGTTGTGGTGATGTTGGAGTGTGTGTTGTGGTTGATGTTGGAGTGTGTGTGGTTGGTGTTGGAGTGTGTGTGGTTGGTGTTGGAGTGTGTGTGGTTGGTGTTGGAGTGTGTGTTGTGGTTGATGTTGGAGGTGTGTTGTGGTTGGTGTTGAGTGTGTTGTGGTTGGTGTTGGAGTGTGTGTGATTGGTGTTGAGTAGGTTGTGGTTGATGTTGGAGTGTGTGTTGTGGTTGATGTTGGAGTGTGTGTTGTGGTTGGTGTTGAGTGTGTGTGATTGGTGTTGGAGTGTGTGTTGTGGTTGATGTTGAGTGTGTGTTGTGGTTGATGTTGGAGTGTGTGGTGTGATTGGTGTTGGAGGTGTGTTGTGGTTGATGTTGGAGTGTGTGTTGTGGTTGATGTTGGAGTGTGGATTGGTGTTGAGTGTGTGTTGTGGTTGATGTTGGAGTGTGTGTGATTGGTGTTGAGTGTGTGTTGTGGTTGATGTTGAGTGTGTGTTGTGGTTGATGTTGGAGTGTGTGTTGTGGTTGGTGTTGGAGTGTGTGTTGTGGTTGATGTTGGAGGTGTGTTGTGGTGATGTTGGAGTGTGTGTTGTGGTTGGTGTTGGAGTGTGTGTTGTGGTTGGTGTTGAGTGTGTGTTGTGGTTGATGTTGGAGTGTGTGTTGTGGTTGATGTTGGAGTGTGTTGTGGTTGATGTTGAGTGTGTTGTGGTTGATGTTGGAGTGTGTGTTGTGTGGTTGATGTTGGAGTGTGTGTGGTTGGTGTTGAGTGTGTGTGATTCTGGTGTGTGTGTGTGTGTGTGTGATTCTGTGTGTGATTTGTGTGTGTGTGTGTGTGTGTGTGTGTGTGTGTGTGTGTGTGAGAGATTTGTGTGTGTGTGTGTGATTTGTGTGTGTGTGTGTGATTTGTGTGTGTGTGTGCGTGCGTGCGCTGCTTGCTCCCTCCTCCCTCACGCTCTCAGCTGCCGCCGCTGGCTAGCCCTCGTGGTGAACAGGGAAGCAACTTGTATAAATCTTCCCTTGCCAGTACACAACCTCTTCACCATCAAGACTCCTGCTGTGCCACCTTGTGGCAACACACGGTAACTGGGTGCCTCGTGGGCCCAGGCTAGACCAGCAGGGGATCTCGGAGTAGCAGTGGGCCCCAGAGGGACGGTGCATAGGCCCACTGGCATGTGGACATGTTCTGGCGCCTACCAGCCATTGTCCTGCTGCCTTGCGGATTAACCTTGGCAGGCATAAGGCTATGGGAGTAAACCCCAAACGAAAAATCTGTGGTGGAGTCCCGCATCAGGCAGACATGCTTAAAGAGCTCCAACAAGCCCCCAACGGTGGTATAGGCGGAAGAGGTGACCACCGTGGAACCCATCGATTACACTGGCAGGCGAAGGCAATGCCTGATGGACAGGTTACAAAGGCGAAACCCAACAAACTGGGCTATTGGCAGTCCATTGCAACTCTCCCTCACCCCAGTCGTTGCAACACTTGCACCACTGGATCAGGAAAAGGGAGAGTCAAGATGTGTGGTTGCAGCCTGCGCTCCTGCCTCACCACATAAATCAACTCACGCTCAGCCATCATCCAGTTCATTATACCTCTTATCATCATCAAAACCCCTATACCCCCTTAAAGTTCTATGGTGACGGGGACAGGCAGAGATGACTGCCGGGAGTCTCTAGTCAAATCTCTGCACATGGACGGCACAAATAAGATGGTTGTTTATGCACTGGGATCTTGGCAGCAGTGCAATCCAGTCCTGTCTGTGCGACTGAGCATCCCTTTCGAGGAGCCCCTCTGCTCACATCACATGGGGAGGGGGCTAGAAGAGGTGCCTTAAACATAGCCTACCTAAAAACCCAACCTGACTGGGCAACCTCACCCAATAAGGTCATCCTCATTCTGTCGAAAACAGTCAAAATCACAGACCCAAACAAAGAAAAACCATACATGGTCGCTGTATGGAATATCAGGACCCTGCTGGATTCTAGCACAAATGAGTGTCCAGAAAGAAGAACTGCTCTTGTGGCAAAAGAGCTGGCTAGGTATAGCATTGACATAGCAGCTATTAGTGAGTCCCGGCTCCCAGTTGAGGGCCAGCTCACAGAACGGGGGTCTGGCAATACCTTCTTCTGGAAGGGTAAGCCTGCTGCAGAGAGAAACCGCATTTATGGAGTTGGCTTTGCCATCCGGCAATGCATCCTACACAGGCTAACTGAAATGCCTATTGGGATCAATGAGCCCCTCATGACGCTTCGATTCCCAATGAATCACTCGCATCATGCCTTTTTCACCAGTGCATATGCCCCAACACTGGATGCAGAGAATGACATGAAGAAGGATTTTTACGCCAACCTTAACATTAACCTCTATCCCTAGAGAAGACAAGGTTGTGCTCCTTGGCAACTTCAATGCCAGAGTTGGTAGAGATGCTAGCATTTGGCAGGGAACCATAGAGAGAAATGGACTAGGCAAGTGTAATGCCAACGGCCTACACCTCCTCAGCAAGTGTGCTGCGCACAGCCTCACTATCACCAATACCTTGTTTAGGCTGGCCGACAAGTTCAAGGGTTTGTGGCAACACCCACGATTGAAACACTGGCATCTCATTGACTACATCATTGTCAGAGAAAGAGATTGCCGAGATGTCCTCAGATGTGGCTCAGACCACAGTGACACTGATCATTGACTTTTCAGAGCCAAGCTCTCATTTCATGTTGCCCCAAAACGGGAAAGGCAACAAGCCTCCAGAAGAGGTTTTAATACTAAGCGTCTTGTGGACCCAGCAGTGGCACATGCTTTCAGAGAGCAGCTCGAACATGGGCTTTTAAACAAATCAACAGCAAACAATGCAAATCCCAGAGCCGAATGGGATACTCTCAACACTGTTGTGACAAAAACCTGCAGAGAAACCTTCGGCCAGATCACAAGAATACACCAGGACTGATTCGATGAAAATGACCTGGCAATCAAAGTACAGTAAAGCCACGAATAACGATTGCAATGTGTCCTCCAATATTTTAGTGTAAATTAAATCATCGAATCATAAATCATTAATTACCATTAAAATAAAGCAATAATAATGAGATGTGTTCCCAAATGTGACCTTTTCATAACTATTATGTGGCTTTTTATCCTCTTTCCCCCTAAAACAATACAATTAATGAAAAATGCAAACTATATTCTTTAAATAATGTTTATGAATGCACCTTATACAATATAAATCAATAATAATATCACATGAGGAGATGGGATGCCATTGTTGTTGTCGTGTTTTCACCCATAATATCAGTTATCCATTTGAAACAAGAAAATAAGGCCCAATTTGTTGCTATAGTAAAATTAATGTAAAAAAAATATGTATGTTTTAATTAATGTTATTTAATGTATAACCAGAGATTGATAGTGGAACAGCAATATATACTTGCGCCCTCAAGGAAACCGCATTTTTTATCTTATTAAGAATATTTACAAAGGATTCATTATTGTTTATTACTGATTATGTATTTGATTGAATTAATGTTTATACAGTTCCTCCCCGACTTACGACGGGGTTAGGGACCCAAATCCAAGTTGTAAGTCGAAATGGTCGTAAGTCGAAAATGCTTAAATAATACAGTCATACGCCGGTTAACGTCCTAGATACGTTCTTGGAAACGTGATGTTAACCGAAATGGACGTTGTCCGAAATTACAGAAACCTATGGGATTTATTCTAATTGGTTCCAGGCCCCCAAGACCCAACCCCAAGTTTCCCATTTTACGACCATTTATACCCACTAAATATATATATAATGTTATGGTAAATATCATAAACACACATAGGCATGGCTAGGTTTATTTCAAAGTGATGAAAAGGATACGATCAATACTGTACAGTGAATAGTCCACAAAACATGTAGCTATGTCTCTCTTTATTTGAGTGCCCCGTCATAGGAGTCCGTTTTCTCCCACTTCAGGACGCCTGAGTCGTCCGTTTTCTCTTAATCTTAGAGTGCACCAGAGACTTTGTTATTCCTTAGTAATGTCAGAATTTTATATTGCAACTGGGGTTGCAATTGTTGAGGCAACTTAGATATGTCTGATTACAGTTGGAATATTCAAGATCCATTGTGAGTGATGTTTAAAGCTTCAACTGTCTTTATGGTTGGTAAAACTTGTCAAGTCTGTCAGTCTGAGTGTCATGTGTGAGTCCTTGTGTTTGTACAACCGCTTTCATTTAGACCCACTAAATATATATATAATGTTATGGTAAATATCATAAACACACATAGGCATGGCTAGGTTTATTACAAAGTGCTGAAAAGGGTACGCTTAATACTGTAGTCCACAAAACATGTAGCTATGCTATTTTTATTTGGTCCCCCGTCATACGAGTCCGTTTTCTCTCACATCAGGACGCCTGGGTCCTCCGTTTTCTCTCTTAATCTTAGAGTGCACCAGAAACTTTACTATTTGTAGTAATGCCACAGAATTTGAAATTGCAACCCCAATTGTAACTGGTGTTGCAATTGTTCAGGCAACTAGATATGTCTGATTACAGCAAATGTGTTATTGTCAATTTGTAGGTGAAAGAATTTATCCTCAATAGGTGTAGGTTAACATTTCACCTGTAGGCAAATGCTTAAAAAAGCCTAAGTAAGGAAGCATATTCCTTTAACTCATAATATCTGACCAGTATGGGGAGGATCATCATGTCTCCGTCAGGGGGTTGTGGAGTGGTGGTCCAGCAGGCGTCACTTTTTTGGGGGGGGGCGGGGGCACGGACGTATATATATAATATATATATATATATATATATAATATATATATATATATATATATATATATATATATATATATATATATATATATATATATATATATATATATATATATATATATATATATATATACAGTAACCCCTCCGTTAACAAACTCAATCCGTTCCAGAAGGTCGTTCGTTAACCGAAAAGTTCGTTAACCGAAAAGTTCGTTAACCGAAACCATTGTTTCAATGGGTTTTTGGGTAATTGGTTCCAGCTCACCGAAAATTTCCTAACTTCAACAAAAATGGTAGAAAAATTTACTTACTTTGAGGTGTGTATGTAGAAGGCTCCTGGATGATGATGATGATGTGCATTTGAAGTGGGAGGTGGAGGAGGAGAAGGGAGAAGAGAAGGAAGTGGAGGTGGAGGAGAAGCATTTTACTGCTTCTTGGAAGGTGAGTCACCTTCCATGAAAATGTCAGGAACCTCTGGACTGACAGATTCTCCACCATGAACATCCTCTCTCCTTCTTGAAGTGGAAGGCTGAGGGCTAGCATCATCCTCTCTCCTTGAAGTGGAAGGCTGAGGGCTAGCATCTTGTTCCCTCTGCCTTTTACTGAAGAAAGTGTCAATTGTGGTCTGTGGGGCATCTGTCCTCCTCACCATTAACTTATGTTTAAAGAAGGAGACCACCGAGTCCTCAACATGACACAAAGCTAGTTCAGTTTTTTCCACTTCTGGGTGCTTTGAAGCCAGTTCCCTGAACTTCTCCCAGTGGTAAATCACATCTTTCAACTGTGTAGCTGACATATGGTCATCACTTTCAATTTCCTCCTCACCACTGTCAGCCTCTACCCGTAACATCTCATCCAGTTCCTTCAAGTCATTAGGAGTAAGTTCCTCCTCATGAGACATCACAAGCTCTTCCACATCCTTCTCCTCCACTTCAAGACCCAATGACTGACCAATGGACACAATCTCCTGGTCCAACTCTGTGTCATCCTCAAATCCCTCAAAATCATGGACTACTGATGGCCACAGTGCTTTCCATGAAGAATTGAGGGTGCTATTGGAGACTTCTTGCCATGATGACACAATCAATTTTACAGCCTCCAGGACGTTGAATTGTGTCTTCCAGAACTGTTTCAGTGTTAGTTCAGGATCAATGGAAGTTGCCTGATGACACCTCCTAAACATTTTCTTCATGTACAACTTCTTGAAGTTGCTTATCACATTCTGGTCCATTGGCTGTATGAGTGATGTAGTGTTTGGAGGCAAAAACAACACTTTCACAAAGTCAAATTTATACTCCAAATTTCTGGCAAGGTCAGGGTCATGACCAGGAGCATTATCCATGAGGAGAAGAGCCTTTACAGGAAGTTTATTGGTGGTTAGGTAGCTCTTGACAGAGGGGCAAAACACATCAATAGCCCATTCATTAAAGAACTGTCTTGTCACCCATGCCTTACGGTTGGACTTCCAATAAACTCCAAGCATTGTTCTTACCACTTTCTGTTGCTTGAACACCCTGGGGTTTTCAGAGTGGTAGACAAGCATAGGCTTCAGTCGGAAATCCCCTGAAGCATTGGCACCAAGCAATAGAGTGAGACGGTCTTTCATGGGTTTATGCCCAGGTAAAGAGGCTTCAACCTTGGTGATGAATGTTCTTTTGGGCATCTTTTTCCAGAACAGCCCAGTTTCGTCAACATTGAAAACTTGCTGTGGAAGATAATTTTCTTCTTCCATCAGTTTTTTAAATTCAATTAAAAACTTTGCTGCCCCTTCTTTATCAGCACTAGCAGCTTCACCATGCCTAACAACACTTAAAATGTCACTTCTTTTCTTAAATTTTTTGAACCAGCCTTTGCTAGCCCGAAAATCTTCAAATTCTGTTCCTGAAGAACTAGGTTGATCTGTCTTTAAATGTTCATAAATCTCCCTGGCTCTTTCACAAATGAAATCACCAGAAACTGAATCACCTTTCATCTGTTTTTCCCTAATCCAGATGATAAGTAACCTCTCAGTTTCTACGATTAGGGATCTACTTTTAAACACTCTTGTAGATTTGTCTCTCACGTTCACTTCCTTAAATTTGTCTTTTTGTGCAAGAATTGTCGACACAGTTGATGCCGACATGCCATATTCTTTGCATAGCGCATTTGATTTAATACCTTGTTCGTGTTTTTTTATTATTTCCTGCTTCATTTGGATTGAAATCACTTTTCTTGATCTCTTAGGCCCCATGCTGGATTCAAACAATGGCAACACGTATTTTTCAAAGTTAAACTAGCTGTAAATAAAGAATATTTTCTTTAAAATAACACTGCACTGCACTATATATTGTCAATATGTAAAATAATTTTCAAAATGACCAATAATTTGCTTGGAAACACAGAAAAAAAGCGTTTAGTTGAAGAGAGTCTCAAGCAAGATGTTACCTCCAATGAAAACAGAGAGAGACTGACGCCTGTTTGCTGTGTTAAGAGGCTGGATGCCGCGCATTAAACTAGTCACTTTACCTTCAATTATGTTCAATAATTGTTAAAATGACTAAAAAAGTTAATATTAAACTTTTAAAATAATTGAATAGTATAAACTTCTTGATATTTACAAAAATAGTAAGGAATTTAAGCCCTAGAACCGATTAATGTATTGGCGGACTGATACTAAAGCTGGTTGCCCGGTCAGTGCAAGCGAAAACATGTTGAGGTCGGTTCGTAAGAAGTTCGTTAAGCGAAATTTTTTTCCTTAAACGAATTGAAGATCCTTATGGAAGGCAGTTCGTTAATCGAAATTACGTTAACCGAGGTGTTCGTTAAACGAGGGGTCACTGTATATATATATATATATATGTATGTATGTATGTATGTATGTATGTGTGTGTGTATGTATGTATGTATGTATGTATGTATATATATATATATATATATAATATATATATGTATATATATATATATATATATATATATATATATATATATATATATATATATATATATATATATATATAATATATATATATATATGTATATATATATATATATATATATATACATATATACATATACATATATATATATATATATATATATATATATATATATATATATATATATATATATATATATATATATATATATATATATATATATATATATATATATATATATATATATATATATATATATATATACATACATATATATATATATATACATATACATATACATATATATACATATACATATATATACATATACATATATATACATATACCGGTACATATACTCAGCACCTCAACCCGCCAGGATTCAAACCCACGGCCCTTAGGGCAATTATTTCTTTTCCCAATATGTATTGTGTGCATCTAGCGGAGTAAAAATAAATGAAGTTACATATATCAACCCAAAAATACTAGTTGGAAAACAACTATAACACCTCACAGCTTGGCACAGCAGACGCCGTGGACTGGGTCCATTTTAGCAGCCGGGGAGTAAACACAACATACGGACTGAGAGAGAGAGAGAGACCAGATAGGAATTTGCCACATCCAGATGTCTGTCTGGTCCAACCAAAATCCGGATCTGAGAGGTCCGGAAGTGCAAGGGTTTACTGTACATTGTATTATTGTACAGGTCCACCACCGATTTTCTGTCAACCTTGGTTCCAAAGCCTTGCCGGTTTATCCATTTTGCCGGACCAACCGAGGTCAGGTATTAATAATTCAACACTACACCTCTGACCCAATAATTATACACCTCCTGTGTCTCTAAAGCACCATGGACTGCTAGAAACTTAAATTAACCCTTTCACCGCATGTCACACACTTGCCATTTTATTCAGCTTAGGGTAACCTCCTGCTGTGAAAGGGTTAAACAAATATTAAATGTAAATTAAATGTGAAAAACCCATAATTTTGAGCAACATTACTGTACACACGTTGTACTCAAATGTACTACATCAGACAAAAAATTGTATCTTGTGCAAACTATGTGATGCTTTTCTCAAATTAATCACTATCTTACAAGGAATCCAGCAATGTCATTTATATTTTGCTAAGTCTAGTCAGCTACATTTTATAAGATAAAAACTTTAATCCTAAAACTACCTTCACCCTGCCTGGGTGGGAAGTTAAGAGCCCTCTCATAATTTTGTCCAGACTGAAGGAGGTGCAGGACCATCAGATCCCAGATAATTGGTGGTGTACCTGTACTTAGAAGCTTATTTCTTTAATTAGGGGTATGTAGTATGTTATAACTAGCTCTCTTTGTTTCAGGTTTTGACATATATTATTTGCCTTTACAGGTATTTTGAGAGAGATGTTAAGTGTGTGCAGGAGTTCTTCAAGCGGAGGTTTGGCTATGAGAGCGAATTGTGTCCAGAGTTTGAACGAGATATTCAGTGAGTATATTGCAGTTTTCTTCCTTTGTACAGTCAACTCCTATTACCATGATAATGCATCCTGATGCAGTAATTACCACAATATGTCTGACTCCATAACTTCTGAACCCATATTGTATTGAAAAAAAAAAAAGGGTTGTTCTCTGAAACTGGGAAAATTTTGGTTGCTTTCCATAGATAATACCCCTATTCTATCTCCTAGTTAGTGTTGAGTGAATGAACCTATAGAACACCAGATGCACACTGCCTGCCCTATCTCAGTTAGCCAGTAGCTCATTAAAAATATATATGATGTAAACTGAGATCTTAGTGATCGTAATGTTTGATTGCATAAATAAGTTGTGAAAAAGATTCTTGAGTGTTGGTTGGACAAGTCAGATCAAGGAGCTCTGCTTGTACTCTGGGCTTATGCAAATAGGGCTTATTAAGGCCCTCATGATTCAGAATTGCTGATCACCACTCCAAGTACAGTAAAGTATCTGTCAGCTTATCATAAAATCAATATATCATAGACAGCATGCCTTAGGTTCTCAAAATGGCTACGAATCGCCAAATCCGCAAATAACATTTGTTGGGGGGGGGGGGTGTACATTTTTTACTTGTGTATAAAGAAATGTATATTCCCTTTGTGTTTTTCCTTAGAAGAATTATTTGGACGTAGTGTGCCACAAAATTATAAACTACTGAAACTTTTAGATCTCCATATTCTGAGCATTTTGAACCCCATTTTTGCCATTTGGAAATGGAAAATAGCGACAAAATTTAATTTAATTGATTTCACGTACTTTTCAGTCTTCATCTCTTTGAAGAGTTGTTATCTGCATGAAGCCAAGGTAATTATGAGTGTGCGCAATGTTGACTGACGTCATCCAGTCATGACCAATGATGTATCGATCTCATCACGTGATTTTTTTTCGGCCAATCACATTTGAATTTTTTCAAAGGGAGCAGCATGGGTACGGATTTGAATTTTACTCACCAGTCTGACAATGGCCGTGGTAGAGGTTGGGTGTGATTCGTGCTCCTACGATTATTTAAGTTTATTGCCAAGTTTTACGAGAAAGACAATCATGCTATCCAATTCCTACACCCCCCGTTAGGCTACATTTGATTAAGATAGGTTAGGTTAGTTTAAACTAGGCCTACCGCTGCTAGCTAGGGGGTAGGTAATGTTACATTAGGTTTTGTTACGTTAAGTTGTTAGGCTAGTATGTTAGGTTAGGTTAGATGACTCTTCGTGTTCTTCCCCACCCAAAAACCCCAATTTCCCAGGCTCTCCCCCATTATTAATGGAGGGTTGAGGTGGGGCAGAAACTGGCAATTTCCAACAAAAATGAGGGTCACATTTGCTTAAAACACACTAAATTAATACTTAAGAGAAATAGAGAAATACAGTCGCCAAGTTAATGTCCATTCAAATAATGGACTCGACTCCCTCCCCCTCTCACACTACACTGCCGGCTCTTCCCTCTCTGAGAAATTTTTGGGGGAAAACCACTAAATTTTAATAAATAATACCTCAAACTAAAGTTAGGATAATACAATTGACATTGCTGGATTCCTTGTAAGACCAGGAATATTTTGAATATAAATGTCATATATTTTGCACAAAAGATAACATAGTTACCCAGAGAAAAAATTTTATCTAAAATTTGTATGTCTAATGCAAAATATATGATGTTTATATTCAAAATGATCACCAAATTATAAGAATTCCAGCAATGTAAATTATATTCTGACCGGGTAATTTGTATGAATTTTATGAGCTAAAACAAATATCTTCAGTTAATAAAAAAAAAAATAATCTTCACGACACTATCTGTCAATCAAAGTACCCCACCTTGCCTCCCCCCTCTTCCAACCGCGCGGTCAGTCCCAACCCTCCCCCCCACCCCCCACCAATCCTCCCTTCAAGAGATGTGGGGTGAAAAAAATAAATTTTAACATTTTGTATTAAATAATACCTCAGATTAAAGTTAGGATAATATAGTTGACATTGCTGGATTCCTTGTAAGACCAGGAATATTTTGAATATAAATGTCATATATTTTGCACAAAAGATAACATATTTACTCAGAAAACATTTTATCTAAAATTTGTATGTCTAATGCAAAATATATGATGTTTATATTCAAAATGATCATCAAATTATAAGAATTCCAGCAATGTAAATTATATTCTGACCGGGTAATTTGTATGAATTTTATGAGCTAAAACAAATATCTTCAGTTAATAAAAATAAAAAATATTCTTCACAGGGTAACAGATGGTCGGTCGGTCCCTCCCTCCCCCCCCACCCCCCACCAACCGTCCCAAGGAGATGTGTGGGAAAACCAGAATACTTAACTTTTTTGTAATAAATAATACCTCAAACTAAAGTTAGGATAATATAATTGACATTGCTGGATTCCTTGTAAGACCAGGAATATTTTGAATATAAATGTCATATATTTTGCACAAAAGATAACATAGTTACTCAGAGAAAAATTTTTATCTAAAATTTGTATGTCTAATGCAAAATATATGATGTTTATATTCAAAATGATCACCAAATTATAAGAATTCCAGCAATGTAAATTATATTCTGGCCGGGTAATTTGTATGAATTTTATGAGCTAAAACAGGCAGGGTGGCGGGTGGGGCAAATCTAAAAATAGCGTCTCGAGCCGGACACTCACCGCGTATATGTGGAAAAAATCCGTGTTAAGTGAAAGTTGAGCTCTGGCGAGGCACCGCGTATATGATAAAACGCGTTAAGTGAAACCGCGTTAGGCGGGGTAATACTGTATTTATTTTATATATACAGTCGGCCCTTAACATACGCGGGGGTTACGTAACAGAGATACCCGTGGATGTTAAAAATCCGCGATATGTGCTGCCCCCATAAAAACCTGGTCCCCCCATGTCCTTATTAACCGTACAGTGGGGTATGCTATAACGAACGTAATTGGTTCCAGAACCTCGTTCGTTATAGCATTCGTTCATTATAGGATTAATCCGTTCCAGGCCCCCAAATACAACCACTTAACACTGAAAAAATTCTGTGGAAAATGTAAAAAATACGGTACTTTATCTTACCTTAGTGTTGTTCAGCATGCAGGACAGGAGGGGGAGGGGGTAGGAGGGGGGAGGAGAGAATTATTGAGAAGAGGTGGAAGGAGAGGAGTCATCCTTCCTAGCCCTCTTTGGTGACTGTCTCACAGGCACTTTGTCTGTAGGTTCTTTTGTTACCTTTGTAAAGAAGGAATCCACGGTTGGCTGCTTCAACCTTGATTTCTGGACCTTCCAAAAGTAGTTCATAACATTGTCATTGAACACACTGATGGCCTTTTGCACAGAACCAACATCAGGATGATAATCCTCAGCAAGCTTGGACAGTTTGCTCCAGCAAAAGAACGCATCCTTGAGATCTTTGGCTGGAATGATGCGGCTTTCCTCCTTGTCCTCCTCCTCCCTTGACTCCTCAGAAGTTAAGCTCCGCTTCAGTGTCTCGTTTTCCTCTTTGTGAAGCTCAAGCAGCTCCTCAGTGGACAATTCCTTACTGTGCTCTTCCACCAACTCCTCAAAATCATCATCATCCACTTCCAGGCCCATGGAATTGCCCAGAGACACAATTTCATGAACAACAGCCTCTTCTTCTAACTCTTCGAAGCCTTCAAAGTCTCTTTGAAGGACACATTCAGGCCACAATGGCCTCCAAACAGCACAAAGACACCTCACAGTAACCTCTTTCCAGGCTGAGGTAATTAAAAATACAGCATCTGCTATATTGAAGTGACTCTTCCAAAATTCCTTCAAGCTAACATCACTGGAAGAAGTGGACGCAAAACGTTTTCTAAACAGTGCCTTTGTGTACAACTTCTTAAAGTTAGAAATTACCTGTTGATCCATGGGCTGGATGAGAGGTGTTGTGTTGGGTGGCAAGAAGTGCACAGTGATGAAGTTCAACTCCTCTGGCAATTCAACCATCAAATTAGGAGGGTGGGCTGGTGCATTGTCCATCACCAACAAAGCTTTCAGTGGAAGATTATTCTCCCTGAGGTATTCCCGAACACTGGGTCCAAACACCTCAATCACCCACTCAGAGAATAAATTCCTGGTCACCCAAGCCTTTGGGTTTGACCGCCACATAACACCAAGGTTGGTCTTCCTAGTGTTTTTTAAAGCTCTGGGGTTTTCTGCATGGTACACAAGGAGTGGCTTTATTTTGCAGTCACCAGAAGCATTAGCACAAAGAAGGAGGGTAAGCCTGTCTTTCATTGGCTTATGGCCAGGGACAGAAGTTTCCTCCTTGGTAATGTATGTACGGCGAGGCATTTTTTTCCAAAAAAGTCCAGTTTCATCACAGTTGAATACCTGCTGAGAAACAAAGCCTCCCTCTTTAATAATATTCAAAAAATGTCATGGTGTTCCTTAGCTGCTTCCTTATCGGCACTAGCAGCATCACCATGTCTCACAACACTATGTATTTTATTTCTCCTTCTGAAGCCAGTAAACCACCCCTTGGTACCCATAAACACTGGCACATCACTATCACTTGCACTGAGAGTCTTGGCTTTAAGGTCCTCAAACAATTGTCTGGCCTTCTCACAAATTGTAGCTTCACTAATGCTATAACCTGCCATTTCTTTCTCCTTTATCCACACTAAGAGTAAATTTTCCATCTCCTCAATCACATTACACCTTGCTTTGCTAAGTCTAGAGATTCCCTTAGCCACTTGCACTGTTTTAAACTCCTCTTTATTCTTTAAAATCGTACATATAGTCGATTTAGCCATCCCATACTCATCACTAAGTTTCGCAATGCTTGTTCCATCCTCACGTTTCTTTATGATTTCTTTCGTAGTTTCAAGAGTTATGAGCTTTCTCACTCGCTTTGGACGTTTCATTGTCACAATTGTACACTTGTAAAACAAAATATTTATACAAATAACTCTATTTCCACATCAAAAGACGAAATTTCAACAATAACAGTGGTGCACTGGCTACACAATGAGACAAAGATGGCGCCTGACGCTCTTGTTGTGGGTCGCGGTACAACAATATTCATGCGCCAGGCGAAATAGTCCGGTATTCATCCGCGTTCGTTGTAGGAGTTGCGTTCGTTATAGCATTCTCAATTTTATAGGTAAAACCGTTCGTTATAGGAATATTCGTAGTAGGATCCGTTCGTTATAGCATACCCCACTGTATATACCTGTGTGTAGTTCAAGTTTTTAAGACCAAATTATTTGGCAAAAAATTGGGGGTCGACCTCTAAACGGGTAATAGTTTCGTTAGGTTGAAAAATAATTACCAGTAACTACCAGTAAACAATGGAAATGACACACCAACACACCACCAGCTGTGAGTGTTGGTACAGTTGCTAGGGCAGATCTCTTGCGTCATCATAGCAAGCCCAAAGTAGCCAAATGCATGGTATGGTATGCACAGGACGATGTAAAACATAAAGTATTCATTTTTTAAAGTTTATTTATAGATACTGTACATAAATTTTTGTTAATTACATTTGAAACATCAATCTTTGTTAATTAAATTTGAAACAAAAGAAAACTACGATACCGTATTTTCATTAAAATATTACATCACAAGTATATTTTACCTTATCTGTGACTGAATGAATATAGGTATTCTCAGAAATAAATATGGAAATATAATATTTTTGCTGGAATGACGTACATATTACAGTGGAAAGACGAAAACAATGACTTTCGCTTTCTTTTGTTATTCAAAAGATTTTACCGTAATCGCTTTTCGAATGGTTTTCAGTTAAAAAACTGTTGTACTCGTACTGTATTACAATAATATTCTATCCTATCATTAGCCTTATAATCCCACAACTGAAAACTATTCAAAAAGCGATTACGGTAACATCTTTTGAACGAAAGAAAGAGAAAGTCATTGCTTTCGTCACAATTTTATCCCACTTTCCACTGTAATACGTACATCATTTCAGCAAAAATATTACATTTCCATGTTCTCAGAAATAAATGGTAGTTTTGTTGAAAGGTAATGTACAATATTTAATGTTAAAATGGCATAACGCTCATAATTTTGATCCATACCATCAAACATTTGCATTCCTTTATTAATTGTAGCAAATGTCTCTCCATTTGTTTCACTGAAAACTTTTTGGGGGGTGCAGGCTCTTCTTCTACATTTTGTTTCTCTTCTTCCTCTGCAATTTTCTGTGCATCTAGTTCAATAAGATCCTCGTTACTGAGCTCTTCTGCTACACTTTCAACCAACTGTCCAACATCTTCATTATCAATTTCTAACTCCAGCTGTTTACCTAACTCCACTAACTTGTTACTATTATCTGAAATAACTTCATTTTCATTAAATCCTTTGAAACTGTTCACATATTTTTTCAGGATTTTCTTCCATATTCCATTCATGCAATGTTTTGTAACCTGATCCCATGCTGCACTAATGTTCTTTATACATGACAAAACGATGTACTCCTTCCAAAACTCTCTGAATGTTTTCTCACCTTCAGTAGCAGTAACAGCCTGAGCGAAGGTCGTGTGTAAATAATACGCTTTAAAGGCAGCAATAGCACCTTGATCCATGGGTTGGATGACAGAGGTAGTGTTAGGTGGAATGTACACTACCTTAACATCAAGGTGCATGTCGTCCAGGTGTGGTGGGTGTCCCGGAGCATTATCCAAAATCAGCAAAATCTTGAATGGAATCCCTTGTTGCAGACAATACTCCTTGGCTCGTGGAATGAAACAAGTCATACACCAATCCTCAAACAGTGCTAAGGTCATCTAGGCTTTCTTATTACTGTGATAAAACACTGGCGGTGTGTGCTTGCTGACATGTTTAAAAGCCCTGGGGTTCTCTGAATGATAGATCATGAAGGGCTTTAGCTTGAAACCAGCAACATTCCCCCCCAACAGAAGTGTAATTCTGTCCTTGAATGCCTTGAATCCGAGCATTGTTTTAGCCTCTTTGTGGATGTATGTCCGCTCAGGCATGCGCTTCCACAATAATCCAGTCTCATCCACATTGAATATTTGCTCAGGCAAATAATTCCCTTCCACAATCACATAATCTAACTCCTCCTTAAAAGCTTCGTCAGCACCAACATCGGCACTAGCTGCCTCTCCACTCGCCTTAACATTGTGTAGACTGTAGAGTATTTTAAATCTATCAAACCACCCATGACTTCCTGTAAAGGTTTGATCACATTCATCTCCTGCCTGCTCCTTTAGGCTTTGGAACAGGCTTCTTGCTTTAGCCTGTATGGTTAGAAGGCTTAAGGGTACACGCTTCTGTATCTGGTCTTCTATCCATATCACCAATAATTTTTCCATATCATGAATAGGACCTTGTCTTTTCTTCGAAATTATAGTTCCCTTTATAGGTGTTGTTCCTTTCACTACATCACGAATACGTTCCTTGTCCTTCAGAATAGTGGATATGGTCGAGTGCGAGAAACCTAGGTCGCGTGAGGTTGTTGCTACTGTTTTTCCATTCTCATGCTGCATTATCATCTTCATTTTCATCTCAAAAGTAATTGCCTGTCTCCTTTTCTTTGGAGCACCACCAGCACTCTCACTTTTACGCTTTCCAGTCATTATAGTCAATTAAATACGATAATAACGAAAGTTCACAGCGCGATCAGTATAGGATACGATAGCCAAACACCAACTAAGCACTCCACTGAGTGAGTTTACCCATGTGGCGACCCAGCCACGCCACGCTCTCGCCCGGGACGGAAACGTTACGGTATAAAAAATGCGCACGTCACATCAAAATATTTTTGGTCACGACTGCCGCGGTCGTATGTCCCGACCGTCGTAAGGTCAGAGCAGGTCGTAAGTACCGATGGATGTAAGTTGAAGCAGTCGTAAGTAGGGGAGCACCTGTATACAATACTTTACAGATACAGTATATGGAACATCACACTCATCGTGCTGTTTGCCCAGCATAAAGTTAATAAGATTACTTCTCTCTACAAATTTTGCATCAAGGAGTTCTTGAGTCCTAGTTGGTAACAGGTCATAGCTAGAGACATGAGCCCAGTTTATTATTAGCTCATTCGACTTTTGCAGAGGGTTTGGATGGGAGATGTGTCTACTGTTTTTACCTCTTTTTGTGTTTATATCAATCCAGGCTTTGCTGAGGAGAGTGCATTGGTTCAGGCTATTGACATATGTCTCCCATGCATTTTGTCTGAGTTTGTTTACACGTTCCCTGGCGGCATCAAGGGAGGCTTGATACAATTTTAGCATTTGAGGTGTTCTAATTTGTTTGTAACCCTTACCCACCCTCCTGACTCTAGCCCTGAGTTTTTTTCAGTTTGAGGTCATCATAGCACCGCTGTTGCCTGTTCCTATGATGCTGACCACGTTTTTTCTGTTTTTTTGGTAGAGACATTGTTGGTGAAGTACAGTATGTATCAGTCCTATCTATCAGATCATCATGGAGACTTTGGTAGTTGTCAGGCTTGTAATCCTTGTACCTGTCATGGATGAAGTTTATGAACTGGCTTTCATGTTCTTGCTTGACTGTGAGTCTACGTCTGTTGAGTTTACTGCCAGTGAGGGTGTCATTGGCTAGACGTATACTAGCTTGGATTGGGTTGTGGTCAGACATAAGATCAGCGACAACATAAGAGCTATGAGTTGTGTATGATAGATTAAAGCCAATACACATATAGGAGATCTCGCACTAAGGATGGAGGTAAGAAAGGAAACTCACAATAGCATTTTCTATATACAGTACATATGTTATATGTACAGAGCAGTCAGATGCTGGGAAGTTGTTGCGTAGTAGAGGAGTTGCTGTGGAGGAGCTTCGTTAGTGGAGGTCTTCTCTGCTTAAGAGCTTGGTGTTGTCTGCCCTCACGGCAAGGCAGGGGGGTATTTATATCTTTCTGCCGGATCAAAAATCGAAGTGCAAAGATGAGAAACGCTGCTTATTGGCTGATATGAAGGCGGTAACTGACCAGTCACCGAGCAGTTCGAACGCGAGGGCTGATTTGTGTAACTTGCCGCTGATTGGCTGGGAAGCGAATGGGAAGTGACCAATCGGCAGTTGTAGGGGAGAGTTTCCACTACAACACACACACCTACAACACACACTTTCCAACATTTATTATTATATATTCTCGTATGATCAGCCTCTTATGGTGTATGTTTTTTCATTGATAAAATATTAAATTCAATATGGTGTAAGAAGGTGGTGGAGGTTTGAGGAGGGGATGGGGATAACTGACCTCATAACCCCAAAAAAGGTTGTCTCCTACTCCTCCCCATGCCTGCCATTCCCATTGTAATAATTTTTCCTTTTTTTTTATTTTTTAATTAATAAAGATATGTTTACTATAATAATCTGTGCTTATTAATACCTGTACCCTTTATATACAATACAGTACAATACTTTTATAATGTATCAGTACTGTAATGATTAAATAAAAACAATGGTTAATTTGTTAATGGCTAAGCTTACTCACCACCAACCCTCCTCCCAGTGGAGAGGTCTGGGTGAAAAAAATGCCTTATTATTTGGCTTGTCATGTAATTTTGATGTCAAATTAATAATTATACATCATAATTTTTCTAATGTGTTTAATATTTTATATTAACTCATTTATGGTAAAACATACATCATAAGAGGCTCATCATTGGTGAAAAGGGGAGTACCAACCTCCCTGCCTCCTCCCTGACTGCACCTTGCCTCCCTGCCTTCCCCCTGACTGTACCTTGCCTCCTTGTCTTCTCCCTGCCTCCCTGCAACTCACAGTGTCTCACAGAAGACTGTGAACTAGATGTTGTGTGTGTGTGTGTATGATGTGGTGTTGGGGTATTAATTAATGAATAATAAATAAACAATATTGTATTGGTAATGGCAGTACAGTCGTTTGATGAATTGTAGTGACAAATGTAGTACGCTACTATTCATCAAACAACTGTCATTGACGATGCAATATTTCTTATTTATTATTTAATACCACAACATCACACCCAGACACCCCACCACCACCCACACACCCCCATATTGTATGACATAAATTTATGCATGGTTAACTGCGTGGTGGTGAATTAAAAGATAAGCTGTTGCGGAGCTTAGTGCTTGGCAACGCTGGTGCATGTTACCACTCATTTCCACTCCATCTCTCTAATCACCCTCACCTTTCTGCTTTCTCACTCCATATTTTAAAATGTTATGTAATGTTGAAGGGATACATTGTGATAAGTGTAAGTATAAAAAAATACTGTACTGTATTTTAGCTTTCATGTTTATTCAAGATATCTTCAGGTCCTGAGACCCACTAATCCCCCATCCAACAAAGGGTGGCCTGACATTTTATCAGAAGGTCAGTAATATGAGACCACTAATCCCCCACCCTAACGCCACCTGACATTGTGTCAGGTCAGGTCAGGTCAGGTCAGGTCAGTTACACGAGACCCACTATTCCCCCACAGCTCCAAGGGAGTGGAAAATACCAGTTTCATTCACGACCATATCTTATATATTTTTAATTGTTCAACATATTTATGTAACCAAACTTAAAGATAAACTACAGCAATCTGGCTTGTTTTAGTTAACAAATGGAGTTTCTAACTTAATTAGAAGTGCTTTTACAGACTAGTAGTTAGACTTTTGGAAAGAAAGCCAGCACACAGAAACATTCTGAGGATGTGGGCTAGTGTTTTTCTGTGCAAGATGCAGTGTTTAGACACTCGAAAAGTATTTCCAATAACCGGAAATATTTCCGTTGATGGGGGATTTTTCAGGGTTTAAGAAAGTCGCCTGGTTAGTCAGAAATCTCTCATCCCCGGACATGCTCTGTACCAATTGTTCCGGCTAACGGGGATATCACTGTACTCAAATTAATCACTATCTTGGAAGAATTCCAGGAATGTAATTTATATTCTGCTCAGTCAAGTCTGTGACATTTTATAAGAGAAAACTTTAAACCTAAAATCACCTTCACCCTCTTAATCATTACAGTATCTCCTTCTGGCAGGGAGTTTAAGTTTTTCTCTTATAAAATACCACTGACTTGACTCGGCAGAATATAACTTGCATTGCTGGAATTCTTGCAGGATAGCAATTAATTTGAGTATAAACATCCTATAGTTTGCACTAGAAATAAAAAAATACCTAGGAATTAACTTAGTACATTTGAGTGCAGCTTGTGATAATTTATGACTTGAATATGGTGGACACCTGCTGTCCCGAGGAACTTGATCTCACTCTCCTTTATTGTATACATTCTATATTTAAAAAAAAATATATATTTATCTTTTGAACAGGAGAGAATACAGTCTTGACAAAGAAATTGCTGCCAGCGGGTACCTGAAAGATGTTCAGGCATTCAATCAAGAACTCAAAGATGAACGAGATGCTCAAGATTCTGAGGACAGCGATAGCACATGTAGTGATGAACAAGAAGCAGCAGTTACTAATGAAGAGACTATTAGGGAAATGAAACTCCAGACAGAAACATTGTGTGAAAATCTCAAGGAAGAAACCAATATTGGAAATCTCTGTGAGGACTTCGAAGATCAGTCATTAGAGGCAGTTTTAGAAGACCAAGAAGAGAATGATGAAGAGAAGGGTAATATGGCTAAAAGGTGTTCCAAAAAGAAGGGTAAGGATTTGGATCGTGAAGCAAGGATGGCTCTTATAAAACAACTTGCAAAGGCACGTGAACTTCGACAAAAAGTTGAAGAAAATGGAGATGAAAAACCCTTGTTGGATGATGTCATTGATATGACTGTTAGTGATATTTGTAGTGTCAAGAGTTTTTCTACAACCACAAGCTCTATATCTCCTCGAGATATAAAATTCCGTATGCAAAAGAATCTTGAGAGGAGAGAGAAAAAGCAAGTATCTAAAAAAAACTTGAGAGTGAAAGGAGAAGCTAATGCGTACAGACGCGCTAAAAAACAGAATGATGCAGCAATAAAGGAAACAGCTGGTTGGGATGATTATTAAACTTTTTGAGCAATTTAATTATATTGATAATATTTCTTTCCCTACACGTGTTACAGTACTTTACCTGATACATTTTTATATGCATGAAATAGCAACTGTACCAGACTATTAAAAAACAAACAAGAAATCAGTACGACAAAACTAAAACATGTAGAGAGTTGACCCACCTTAGACATGAATAGAGTCAACTCTCCAGTTCTGGTTGGAAGGCAACCATTTTCAGGACCTTTTAACAAAATAGACTTTTTCATTCATTCTTTGACAGTATCATGGTAGGTAGTTCACAGGGGGATAGTGAAGAAAAATACATGGTAAGTAGGCTGCATATTTTACAAAATAAAAATGTAATATGAAAGCTTGTACCCGGTACTTCTTAAATCCAGGGTTTCTGGTCTTCATATTGAGATTTATCTCTAACCCAGCATCTTTGGTACTTATTGTGTCTCCTCTGGATGTGGAGCAACCCTCCTCTCTTACTTGTCGTCTCACGACTCCCCCTCTAATGGCGCAGATTATAGGTAAAATTGTTACATAGTAAAAGAAAGCATCAAATTTGGCACACATACTGTAAGCCTTATGGGATAATACAGTAATTGGATTTAGAAAGGATGCCACAAAATTGAGCAACAGGATGACTTTGATAATCTAGGTCATGGTCATGAACATCAAAAATGGCAAAATTTTAAAATATTGATTGATTTCTTATTGCTGTAAGCTGACATAGGCATCACCTTTGGTACCATAACTTCTTTTAGCACATTTTGCATTTAACAGAGTTCCCTCTCTCCACCTGCATTACTAGTTTCAGGCAAGAGAAGGCATCGCCTATCAGCCAATCAATATCGGGTTTCCAAGATGTGACGTCAGTAGCTCACAATTTTTCCATGATTCAGGCCCCTTTGAGCTTATTCTGGAGGACACTAGTACTCCTCACTCACTCCCACCAGAACTACTCTATGCTCCCTCTCCACCCACCTTCAACAACCTGTGTGTGTGTGGAACTACTCATGACTTCTCTGGCGCTCCATCTCTTCCTTATATCTGCTATGTTACGGCTCAGTGATGTTTGTGTATTTTACCTCTACCGTCTAAGTGACCTTTTTAGCCATATGTGCTACTTTTACCCTCTTGTGCATCATGACGGAAATCGCGTCAAATCATTGGGTAGCACTCTTTGCATTGGTGACACAAATTACAGGATAATTGCCTTAAATTTTTGTGCTTTATAGATTACTGCATGATCTTGTGAAGGAAGCTTCCAGAAAGTACCAAAGTGTGGTATGGGTAGAGTTCCGCTGTTCATCAGTTTCATCTTGTCAGTCATACTGGTAGGGCGAATCAAAGTTCCAAAGCCACCGTTGGAAAGCTCATAAAATTCTACTTCTATAACTATGATAATACTTTGGCAGGTTTGAGAGAAGATATCTGAGGTATGATATTGGGAACACAAATACAGTACGAGTACTGTAATTATTTTTCTTTATTCAGAATGACAAATTATAATCTGATTGTCATTTTTTCTGCATATGTTAAAGCTAAAACAATAATGAAGCTAATGATATATAATTCATGCAAAAGAAAATTCTTGTTGGATAAATTGGCTGCAGAACAAAGATGACCAGACTGCATGTTAGTGGTCTTATGTGACTTTTGTCGTGGTCACGGAAAATTGAAAACTTATTGCATATGTGAGAGGGTTAAAACTTAGGTGATCCTATTGTACTCCCATTATGCAACTTATTGTATGTGCTCCTGCCAGTAAACAGTTATCATTATGCCTCATTTGTTAGTAATATCTGGTCCGAAACTTTCTTATGTTTTTTATGTGTGCCATTATATGGGACCACTGCAGTGTTCTTCTTCTTGTATCATCATTTACTCCTTTAAATTCTTGTGCTTTTGACTGTACTTGGTGTAGGATGCATTTTGTCATGATCCAGCCTATCCAGTTGATGTAATTTGTGCAGAATATTAGTGCTAAGATTAATTATAAGAAAATAACCGTTGATGCATATTTAACTACCCTCCCAATATCTGGTATTTGAGAATTAATTTTTCTTTCAGATATTTTAATTCATTGGGAACACACTGATTTGTTCATTAGAGTAATTTCTAGAAAACATCTTACTTACATATTTCACTAAGTATTCTTTGAAAGTTTTTAGTAAACATTAAACTGTTGACTAGAGGTTTCTAATATGTGATAATATTGTCACAGCAACTGGTACCTGTACTACACGAAGCATATGATAAACACCACTATAATACTGTGATTGAAGTAACCCAGATATTTACAGTACTGTGATAGAGGCATTAGAATATACTGTATATCATTCTTGTCATCAAGTGCTGTAGATTACCAGTACTGTATTCAGTATTTGTGTCATTAAAATCTGTATAATTTTTTATGATAATTTGCATATAACTGATGCAATTTTTATCCACCCATTTAAAAGATTGAACTTAATTCAGAAAAAAATAAAATACAGTATGAAGAAATTGAACAACTGTGTATATTTTTTTCTCTTATGTTTTCATTAATATTGTGATATAAATTTATGGCAATTTGCTAGGATGGTAAGAAGGTAACGATGTCATTTGGATCGCGAGGTGATTGTGATTTCAAATCTTGGGTTGTGGATAAATAGTTTGTGAATTATTGTCTATTGAGACATCTTCACCAAGAATACTGTAATTAGATGATAATATCAAGCATTTAAAGGCTAAAAAAATTCATAGTACAGTTACAGTAAATCCTTTATAACTCGTCACATATGGAGTGTGGCCTTGCCGAATTATCCCAAATTCAGACTTATAGAGGCACTCCTCCCCCCCCCCCTCCTTCTACAAAAATACAACAATAAAAAATTATTGACCCATATATGTGTACTGTACATGAAATTACTAAATGTAAAAAAGTAACACTTGCCACCACTGCAGGCGAAGAGTGAAGCATCATGGTAGGTGACACAGGTGGATGGTAGGTTACACAGAGGTATGCTAGGTGACATGCATGGTAGGTGACAGAGGCATGGTAGGTGATGCAGGTGGCCAGATATGCCAAGATTTTCCCAGATAATTTGATATATCTTGGCATTTCCTGAGTTATACTATAAGACATTCCGAGACCATATCCATGCAAGTTATATTAAATTCTGAGTTATTGAGGGATTACTGTATTATGTTTCACCTGAAGAATCAAGTGTTTTCTCCAAAAAATTTCTCCCTATATACAATACTATCAAAAGATCCAATAAAATTGAGTACAATATTTTTACTTGTAGTGTACAATAAACAATCTTTTTTTTTTGCATAACCATAGACTGTTAATGTAGAGAAATTACCAGGAATCACCTTCGTAAGTGAGAATTGTTTAGAATTCTTGGTCCAGTGTGTCATATGAGGCGCTGTGAGCAGCAAGGGCGAGCTTATGAAAACAATGTTTTGAGAAAAATTAATTTTAATTTGTTTTCTTATTTAGGTTCATAACTCTCGCAAATACTGATTAAATTTTGCCATTGTTGTCTTATTTTGTAAGTCTGGGGTAATACATTATGAGTACACTATGTCTGAAAAATATATAAAATTCCATAATATGCGCCGGTTAACGTCCTAGATACATTCTTGGAAATGTGACGTTAACCGAAATGGACGTTGTCCGATCATCACACAAACTTTTTATTTATACTTACGTGTATGTGGAATACTATATACGTACATATACACTTTTACTCTTAAATCACTACTGTAATGTGATACAGGTGATTAATTTTTATCTCTTGTGCAAAATACATGACGTTTATATTAAAATTATTCAGTTTTACAAGGATTCCAGCAACGCTGGGCAGATGGGGGAGAGAGAGGGTGCGAGGGGGCGTGGGGGGAGGGGAGGTAGTACGTTTGACAGTTGGCACAGGCCCAGGTCTAAGCGTGTATATTTATCAGTTCTTAGGTGACTAAGCTTCTCTCTTATAAAAAGCCAGTGAAATGACCTGGGTGAATATAATTAACAGCTGGGATTCTTGTAACATACTGATTAATTTGAATATAAACATGCTATTTGCACTAGACAAAACAATTTTAGTACCATAATCAAATTAGTACATGTGCAACTCCAGCTTTGCACTAAGAAATCTATGTAAATCTACCCAAAAATACAGTTGAAAAACTTTTTTATAAAATGTACTGTACTGTACACTAATGTACTACATTTTTTTATATCTTGAGCAAAATATATGATGCTTATATTCAAATTAATCTCTGTCTTGCAAGGATTTCAGCAATGCAAATTATATTATCGTAACTTTAGTCTGAGATATGATATAAAATAAACATAAAGAAATTACCAATCTTTTGCCTTGAACACGAGGGGTAGGGGGGGGGGGGAGGTGAGGCGACAGAATGTCGCGTTTGTTTGTTTATTTATATGAGATAAGATTTGACAGTTGGCGCTGAAGGCCTGCCTGCGTGTTTATTTACCATTACTTAAGAGTGACTAAGCTCTTCTCATAATTGTCCACCCAAACTACCTGGGTGAATATAACCTACATTGGAGGGATTCTTGTAAGATAGTAATTTATTTGAATGTTTTTTTTTTCAATTTAAATTTTAATTGTTTATTCCTTGATAGAGGAAGCGGGATCCTAGTGCTGTCACTTGGTACCCCTGTACCATAACACCAGTAGCAACTGGCCAGTGTCACAAGTATATACGGTCATTACTTGGTTATCGCGCCTAATTGGGACCCCGCCGATAACGAAAGTACAGAACCTATGGGATTTATTCTAATTGGTTCCAGGCACCCAAAACCCAACCCCAAGTTTCCCATTTTACGACCATTTATACCCACTAAATATATATATATATATAATGTTATGGTAAATATCATAAACACACATAGGCATGGCTAGGTTTACTACAAAGTGATGAAAAGGGTACGCTTAGTACCGTAGTCCACAATACATGTAGCTATGTTTTTTTTATTTGGTCCCCCATCATACGAGTCAGTTTTCTCTCGCATCAGGACGCCTGAGTTCTCCGTTTTCTCTCTTAATCTTAGAGTGCACCAGAAACTTTACTATTTTTAGTAATGCCACAGATTTTGAAATTGCGACTCCAATTGCAATTGTTGAGGCAACTAGATATTTCTGATTACAGCAAATGTGTTATTGTCAATTTGTAGGTGAAAGATTTTATCCTTAATAGATGTAGGTTAACATTTCACCTGTAGGCAAATGCTTAGAAAAGCCTAAGTAAGGAAGCCTATTCCTTTAACACACAATATCTGACCAGTATGGGGAGGATCATCGTGTCTCCGTCAGGGGGTCGTGGAGTGGTGGTCCAGCAGGCGTCACGTGTTTTTTTTGGGGGCCATGGACGTATATGCGATCGGACGTTAACCGGAGCATGACTGTACAGTATTCTGAACTTTAATCATGGTGATGTCAAAAACACTATCAGAATTAGGTAATAATGAAAACAGTTACACTCATCATAACCAATCATGACCTTCTGCTTGCATTCCGTTTCTGCTTTGCCACAACTCTTCTAGCTTTCTTCATGTTTCTAATGCATACAACAGTATCCTGACACATTCTCCTCATTATTGCCACTTGAAAAACTCATGGTGTACTCTAATAATGCCATAAATTGAGTACAGTAATTCCAGGAGCAAATGTCACTGTATACCAGCACCTCAACATATGCAAGTTCAACTCTCGCGAATTCGACTATCTGCGAAACAACTTCAGGGTTTTTTTTCTATTAAAATAACATAAAAAGGTAAGGTACTTATTTTAAAAACCAGGGGCATCTGCCATGTTGTGCTGTTATGGTGTTATGCTGCATCCTGTGCAGCTGTTCTCTCCAGCCAGTCTCATCCGATAGTTCTACCGCATCGCCTCATTTGAGAGTTCTACTGCATTGCCCGCCAGTCTCGTCTGAGAGCAATTCTAACATTAATTATAACTGTCATGGCTCCCAAAAGGTCATTACTGTAATTGGTGGTAGTGCATCTGCTGGAAAGAGGGTGAAGAAAGTCATGACTCTGACACAGAAAATTTAAGTGTTAGATAAACTTGATAGTGGCATGGGTGCGTCAGCGGTTGGCCGCATGTTTGAAGTGAATGAGTCAACTGTTCGTTCCATAAGGATGAAAGGCAAGAAAATTATAAGTAGTATTGCCCAAAGTGCACCACACAGTGCTAAAGTTACACATCAGTTATGTGATAAAGGTATGAGAAGATGGAGATGGTGTTACCGTAAGTGTCTGGATTGAGGACATGAGTTACGAGTGCCAAAAATCGGTCCGACTAATTACCCAAATGTACCCAAATGTAGCCAAATATAGCCGCAATTAAGTCAAATAATGGTCCTACATGAATAAATCAGACTGCTAATCACTTCTCGACTAGTATTTGGTGTCATAAAGTCACAAAAAATTGGAAAACTTACTTTAATCTGAGTTAATAGATCGCGTGCATGTACCGAGGGAGCGAGGAATTACCCAAATGTACCCAAATGTAGCCGCAATGAAGTCAAATGATGGTTGTACAAGCGTAATTCGAGCTGTGAATCACTTCTCGATTATTATTTGGTGTCATAGTAAAAAAAATTGGCAAACTTAATTTAATCTGAGTTGTGTTGTGTTAGGTTAGGTTAGGTTAGGTTAGGTACATGCACTTGATCTATTAACTCAGATTAAATTAAGTTTACCAATTTTTTGTGACTTCGTGACACGAAATACTAGTCGAGGTGAGGTTAGGTTAGGTTAGGTTAGGTTAGGTACATGCACTCGATCTATTAACTCAGATTAAAGTAAGTTTTCCAATTTTTTGTGACTTTCTGACACTAAATACTAGTCGAGAAGTGATTATTAGTCCGATTTATTCATCTAGGACCATTATTTGACTTCATTCCGGCTATATTTGGGTACATTTGGGTACATTTGGGTACATTTGGGGAATTAGTCGGACCCCCAAAAATTACACAAATGATTAACAACTGTGTCCCATCAATGGAATTAAGCATCAAAATGAAGCAGAATATTAAAAATGTCTTACAACCTTATCAAGAAATTTATAAAGAGCTAAAAAAGGAAGCCAAGCATTTGTCAATAACAATGTTTTTGACGCCGAGATCCACCCCATCCAACCTCCTTCACTCCAGCCCGGCGTCATCTGCTTCAACCCTGCCACACTCACAGCCAACTTCTCCCTTTCACTCCACTAAAATGGCTTCCTCATCTGCTTGCCCTTCATCGGACATTCTGGATGATCCCAATCCAGAGATCTTAAAAGAGCAGTGATATCTTCAGTATCATTACTGAGGCCTCTACAGCAGCACATTATGAGGTAAGAAAAGTACACTTTATATACATTAGTAACACTGCTAATTATTTTGCTCTCATAATGTTGATACCTGTATTACACTTATGACTAGGATAAATTATATATTCTCCCCAGTCATAGGTTTGTTGCAGGAAAACCTAACATTCAGAATATACGCTTGTTTCATTCACAGCATTGCGTGTCAGGCATGTGTTCGTATGTGTATTGGTGGTGCAGTGATGGTGGTACGGTATGGGCCGTGTGAGACAGGCAGCGGATTGTATTAGCCCGTCTAATAGACAGTAGTACTTATATAAATATGGGTTATATTTATTAGGTTTATATAATTACATCACCCACAGTAGTTTTCCATGAACCGTGTGTAAGGTCGCTGCTGCTTCGTCGCACGCCAGACACGATCCATCCTTTAACACAGCTGTTACTTCACCCCACTGTTCGATTCTAACTGGTTGTGTACTCATCTGAGGTTCCTAGGGCTCGTGGGCTGATTCCCCAGTCCTTCACTATTCGGCTGTCAATCTCCGGACACCTACTCCAGCTACTGCCACGTGATCGCCACTTCCTCCACGCCCTATCCTCCGTCCGTGCCCTGGCGTCTCTCCTGTGTGGCAAGACATCGCCCACCAATGCCAAGTGAGGAAGCTGTGACCCCTTGTGGGGCGAGCGTCCGCCAGCTCAAAGTAAGGACACTCATTTTTTGTTTTCGCCCCACGGCTGCCATTAATCACATATAATGCAATTGTTGCCATTTTTTATTGTCCCCCCTCTGCGGCCATTAATCACATATAAGGCAATTGTTGCCATTTTTTGTTTTCGCCCCACTGCGGCCATTAATCACATATAAGGCAATTGTTGCCATTTTTTGTTTTCGCCCCACTGCTGCCATTAATCACATATAAGGCAATTGTTGCCATTTTTTATTTTCGCCCCTCTGCTGCCATTAATCACATATAAGGCAATTGTTATCAAATATAAGGCAGTATTTGCCATTTTAGCTTTTCGTCCCTCTGCTGCAGTTAATGGCATATAAAATTATTGCCATTTTTTGTTTTCGCCCCTCTGCTGCCATTAATCACATATAAGCAATTTGCATTTTGTTTCGCCCCTGCTGCCATTATTACATATAAGGCAATTGTTGCCCATTTTTGTTTTCGCCCGCTGCCATTATCATATAAAGTAGTTGCCATTTTTCGTTTCGTCCCTCTGCTGCCGGTAATCGCAAATAAAGGCAATTGTTGCCATTTTTGTTTTCGCACCACTGCTGCCATTAATCACATATAAGGCAATTGTTTGCCATTTTTTCGCCCCTGCTGCTATTAATCAGAATGTAAAGCAATTGTTGCCTTTTGTTTCGCCCTGCTGCCATTAATCACATTTAAGGCAATTGTTGCCATTTTTTTTTCGTCCTCTGCTGCCGTTATTGTATAAAGCAATTGTTGCCATTTTTGTTTTCGCCCACTGCGGCCATTAATCACATATAAAGCAATTGTTGCCATTTTTGTTTTCGCTCACTGCTGTAATTACTCACATATAAGGTAATTGTTGCCATTTTTGTTTTCGCCCTGCTGTAATCACATATAAGGCAATTGTCGCCATTTTTTGTTTTCGCTCCACTGCTGCCATTAATCACATATAAAGCAATTTTTGCCATTTTGTTTCGCCTACTGCTGCAATTAATCACATATAAGGCAATTGTCGCCATTTTGTTTTCGCCCTCTGCTGCCATTAATCCATATAAAAAGGCAATTTGCCATTTTTGTTTTCGCCCACTGCTGCCATTAATCACATATAAAGCAATTGTTGCCATTTTTCGTTTCGTCCCTTACTGTCGGAATCGCATATAAAGCATTGTTGCCATTTTTTGTTTCGCCCACTGCTGCCATTAACCACATATTAAGCAATTGTTGCCATTTTCGTTTCGTCCCTCTGCTGCGGTAATCTCATAAGGCATTTGCTGCCATTCTTGTTTCGCCCCACTGCTGCCATTAATCGGATACAAGGCAATTGTTACCATTTTTTTTTTCGCCCTGCTGCCATTAATCACATATAAAGGCAAATGTTGCCATTTTGTTTTCGTCCCTGCTGTCGTTAATCGCATATAAAACTGTTGCCATTTTTTTTCGCCCTACTGCTGCCATATCACATATCAGGCAATTGTTGCCATTTTTGTTTTCGTCCCACTGCTGCCGTTAATCAGATATAAGGCAATTGTTGCCATTTTTTGTTTTCGCCCACTGAGGCCATTAATCACATATAAAGCAATTGTTGCCATTTTTTATTTTCGCTCCACCGTTGTAATTAATCACATAAAGGCAATTGTCGCCAATTTTTGTTTCGCTCCCTGCTGTAATTAATCACATATAAGGCAATAGTTTGCCATTTTTG
>NW_024713129.1:26038505-26048844 GCF_018991925.1 Homarus americanus
ACTAAGCTTCTCTCTTATAAAAAGCCAGTGAAATGACCTGGGTGAATATAATTAACAGCTGGGATTCTTGTAACATACTGATTAATTTGAATATAAACATGCTATTTGCACTAGACAAAACAATTTTAGTACCATAATCAAATTAGTACATGTGCAACTCCAGCTTTGCACTAAGAAATCTATGTAAATCTACCCAAAAATACAGTTGAAAAACTTTTTTATAAAATGTACTGTACTGTACACTAATGTACTACATTTTTTTATATCTTGAGCAAAATATATGATGCTTATATTCAAATTAATCTCTGTCTTGCAAGGATTTCAGCAATGCAAATTATATTATCGTAACTTTAGTCTGAGATATGATATAAAATAAACATAAAGAAATTACCAATCTTTTGCCTTGAACACGAGGGGTAGGGGGGGGGGGGAGGTGAGGCGACAGAATGTCGCGTTTGTTTGTTTATTTATATGAGATAAGATTTGACAGTTGGCGCTGAAGGCCTGCCTGCGTGTTTATTTACCATTACTTAAGAGTGACTAAGCTCTTCTCATAATTGTCCACCCAAACTACCTGGGTGAATATAACCTACATTGGAGGGATTCTTGTAAGATAGTAATTTATTTGAATGTTTTTTTTTTCAATTTAAATTTTAATTGTTTATTCCTTGATAGAGGAAGCGGGATCCTAGTGCTGTCACTTGGTACCCCTGTACCATAACACCAGTAGCAACTGGCCAGTGTCACAAGTATATACGGTCATTACTTGGTTATCGCGCCTAATTGGGACCCCGCCGATAACGAAAGTACAGAACCTATGGGATTTATTCTAATTGGTTCCAGGCACCCAAAACCCAACCCCAAGTTTCCCATTTTACGACCATTTATACCCACTAAATATATATATATATATAATGTTATGGTAAATATCATAAACACACATAGGCATGGCTAGGTTTACTACAAAGTGATGAAAAGGGTACGCTTAGTACCGTAGTCCACAATACATGTAGCTATGTTTTTTTTATTTGGTCCCCCATCATACGAGTCAGTTTTCTCTCGCATCAGGACGCCTGAGTTCTCCGTTTTCTCTCTTAATCTTAGAGTGCACCAGAAACTTTACTATTTTTAGTAATGCCACAGATTTTGAAATTGCGACTCCAATTGCAATTGTTGAGGCAACTAGATATTTCTGATTACAGCAAATGTGTTATTGTCAATTTGTAGGTGAAAGATTTTATCCTTAATAGATGTAGGTTAACATTTCACCTGTAGGCAAATGCTTAGAAAAGCCTAAGTAAGGAAGCCTATTCCTTTAACACACAATATCTGACCAGTATGGGGAGGATCATCGTGTCTCCGTCAGGGGGTCGTGGAGTGGTGGTCCAGCAGGCGTCACGTGTTTTTTTTGGGGGGCCATGGACGTATATGCGATCGGACGTTAACCGGAGCATGACTGTACAGTATTCTGAACTTTAATCATGGTGATGTCAAAAACACTATCAGAATTAGGTAATAATGAAAACAGTTACACTCATCATAACCAATCATGACCTTCTGCTTGCATTCCGTTTCTGCTTTGCCACAACTCTTCTAGCTTTCTTCATGTTTCTAATGCATACAACAGTATCCTGACACATTCTCCTCATTATTGCCACTTGAAAAACTCATGGTGTACTCTAATAATGCCATAAATTGAGTACAGTAATTCCAGGAGCAAATGTCACTGTATACCAGCACCTCAACATATGCAAGTTCAACTCTCGCGAATTCGACTATCTGCGAAACAACTTCAGGGTTTTTTTTCTATTAAAATAACATAAAAAGGTAAGGTACTTATTTTAAAAACCAGGGGCATCTGCCATGTTGTGCTGTTATGGTGTTATGCTGCATCCTGTGCAGCTGTTCTCTCCAGCCAGTCTCATCCGATAGTTCTACCGCATCGCCTCATTTGAGAGTTCTACTGCATTGCCCGCCAGTCTCGTCTGAGAGCAATTCTAACATTAATTATAACTGTCATGGCTCCCAAAAGGTCATTACTGTAATTGGTGGTAGTGCATCTGCTGGAAAGAGGGTGAAGAAAGTCATGACTCTGACACAGAAAATTTAAGTGTTAGATAAACTTGATAGTGGCATGGGTGCGTCAGCGGTTGGCCGCATGTTTGAAGTGAATGAGTCAACTGTTCGTTCCATAAGGATGAAAGGCAAGAAAATTATAAGTAGTATTGCCCAAAGTGCACCACACAGTGCTAAAGTTACACATCAGTTATGTGATAAAGGTATGAGAAGATGGAGATGGTGTTACCGTAAGTGTCTGGATTGAGGACATGAGTTACGAGTGCCAAAAATCGGTCCGACTAATTACCCAAATGTACCCAAATGTAGCCAAATATAGCCGCAATTAAGTCAAATAATGGTCCTACATGAATAAATCAGACTGCTAATCACTTCTCGACTAGTATTTGGTGTCATAAAGTCACAAAAAATTGGAAAACTTACTTTAATCTGAGTTAATAGATCGCGTGCATGTACCGAGGGAGCGAGGAATTACCCAAATGTACCCAAATGTAGCCGCAATGAAGTCAAATGATGGTTGTACAAGCGTAATTCGAGCTGTGAATCACTTCTCGATTATTATTTGGTGTCATAGTAAAAAAAATTGGCAAACTTAATTTAATCTGAGTTGTGTTGTGTTAGGTTAGGTTAGGTTAGGTTAGGTACATGCACTTGATCTATTAACTCAGATTAAATTAAGTTTACCAATTTTTTGTGACTTCGTGACACGAAATACTAGTCGAGGTGAGGTTAGGTTAGGTTAGGTTAGGTTAGGTACATGCACTCGATCTATTAACTCAGATTAAAGTAAGTTTTCCAATTTTTTGTGACTTTCTGACACTAAATACTAGTCGAGAAGTGATTATTAGTCCGATTTATTCATCTAGGACCATTATTTGACTTCATTCCGGCTATATTTGGGTACATTTGGGTACATTTGGGTACATTTGGGGAATTAGTCGGACCCCCAAAAATTACACAAATGATTAACAACTGTGTCCCATCAATGGAATTAAGCATCAAAATGAAGCAGAATATTAAAAATGTCTTACAACCTTATCAAGAAATTTATAAAGAGCTAAAAAAGGAAGCCAAGCATTTGTCAATAACAATGTTTTTGACGCCGAGATCCACCCCATCCAACCTCCTTCACTCCAGCCCGGCGTCATCTGCTTCAACCCTGCCACACTCACAGCCAACTTCTCCCTTTCACTCCACTAAAATGGCTTCCTCATCTGCTTGCCCTTCATCGGACATTCTGGATGATCCCAATCCAGAGATCTTAAAAGAGCAGTGATATCTTCAGTATCATTACTGAGGCCTCTACAGCAGCACATTATGAGGTAAGAAAAGTACACTTTATATACATTAGTAACACTGCTAATTATTTTGCTCTCATAATGTTGATACCTGTATTACACTTATGACTAGGATAAATTATATATTCTCCCCAGTCATAGGTTTGTTGCAGGAAAACCTAACATTCAGAATATACGCTTGTTTCATTCACAGCATTGCGTGTCAGGCATGTGTTCGTATGTGTATTGGTGGTGCAGTGATGGTGGTACGGTATGGGCCGTGTGAGACAGGCAGCGGATTGTATTAGCCCGTCTAATAGACAGTAGTACTTATATAAATATGGGTTATATTTATTAGGTTTATATAATTACATCACCCACAGTAGTTTTCCATGAACCGTGTGTAAGGTCGCTGCTGCTTCGTCGCACGCCAGACACGATCCATCCTTTAACACAGCTGTTACTTCACCCCACTGTTCGATTCTAACTGGTTGTGTACTCATCTGAGGTTCCTAGGGCTCGTGGGCTGATTCCCCAGTCCTTCACTATTCGGCTGTCAATCTCCGGACACCTACTCCAGCTACTGCCACGTGATCGCCACTTCCTCCACGCCCTATCCTCCGTCCGTGCCCTGGCGTCTCTCCTGTGTGGCAAGACATCGCCCACCAATGCCAAGTGAGGAAGCTGTGACCCCTTGTGGGGCGAGCGTCCGCCAGCTCAAAGTAAGGACACTCATTTTTTGTTTTCGCCCCACGGCTGCCATTAATCACATATAATGCAATTGTTGCCATTTTTTATTGTCCCCCCTCTGCGGCCATTAATCACATATAAGGCAATTGTTGCCATTTTTTGTTTTCGCCCCACTGCGGCCATTAATCACATATAAGGCAATTGTTGCCATTTTTTGTTTTCGCCCCACTGCTGCCATTAATCACATATAAGGCAATTGTTGCCATTTTTTGTTTTCGTCCCACTGCTGCCATTAATCACATATAAGGCAATTGTTGCCATTTTTTGTTTTCGTCCCACTGCTGCCATTATTCACATATAAGGCAATTGTTGCCATTTTTTGTTTTCGCCCCACTGCTGCCATTATTCACATATAAGGCAATTGTTGCCATTTTTTGTTTTCGCCTCACTGCTGCCATTAATCACATATAAGGCAATTGTTGCCATTTTTTGTTTTCGCCCCACTGCTGCCATTAATCACATATAAGGCAATTGTTGCCATTTTTTGTTTTCGCCCCACTGCTGCCATTAATCACATATAAGGCAATTGTTGCCATTTTTTGTTTTTGCCCCACTGCTGCCATTATTCACATATAAGGCAATTGTTGCCATTTTTTGTCGCCTAATAACACATTAATAATCACATATAAAACTAGCTTCATTGCACATTTTTTAACGTGCCCCACTGCTGCCATTAATGACATATAAGGCAATTGTTACCATTTTTTATTGTCGCCCCTCTGCTGCCATTATTCACATAGAAGGCAATTGTTTCCATTTTTTGTTTTCGGCCCTCTACTGCCATTAATCACATATAAGGCAATTGTTGCCATTTTTTGTTTTCGCCCCACTGCTGCCATTAATCACATATAAAAACAATTCTTACCATTTTTGTTTCGCCCGCTGCTGCCATTAATCCTATAAGGCAATTGTTGCTTGTTTTGTGTCGCCCCTCTGCTGCCATTAATCACATATAAAGGCAATTATTTGCCATTTTTTGTTTTCGCCCTTTTTGCTGCCATTAATCACATATAAGGCAATTGTTGCCATTTTTGTTTCGTCCTCTGCCACTGTTAATCGCATATGGGCAATTGTTGCCATTTTTGTTTTCGCCCCACTTCTGCCATTAATCACATATAAGGCAATTGTTGCCATTTTTTGTTTTCGCCCCACTGCTGCCATTAATCACATATAAGGCAATTATGACCATTTTTTGTTTTCGTCCCTCTTCTGCCATTAATCACATATAAGGCAATTGTTGCCATTTTTTGTTTTCTCCCTACTGCTGCTATTAATCACATATAAGGCAATTGTTGCCATTTTTTATTGACGCCCCTCTGCTGCCATTATTCACATATAAGGCAATTGTTGCCATTTTTTATTGTCGCCCCTCTGCTGCCATTATTCACATATAAGGCAATTGTTGCCATTTTTTATTGTCGCCCCTCTGCTGCCATTAATCACATATAAGGCAATTGTGACCATTTTTTGTTTTCGCCCCTCTGCTGCCATTAATCACATATAAGGCATTTGTTGCCATTTTTTGTTTTCGCCCCTCTGCTGCCATTAATCACATATAAGGCAATTGTTGCCATGTTTTGTTTTCGCCCCACTGCTGCCATTAATCACATATAAGGCAATTGTTGCCATTTTTTGTTTTCGCCCCTCTGCTGCCATTAATCACATATAAGGCAATTGTTGCCATTTTTTGTTTTCGTCCCTCTTCTGCCATTAATCACATATAAGGCAATTGTTGCCATTTTTTGTTTTCGTCCCTCTTCTGCCATGAATCACATATAAGGCAATAATTGCCATTTTTTGTTTTCGCCCCACTGCTGCAATTAATGGCATATAAGGCAATTGTTGCCATTTTTTATTGTCGCCCCTCTGCTGCCATTAATCACATATAAGGCAATTGTTGTCATTTTTTGTTTTCGCCCCTCTGCTGACATTATTCACATAGAAGGCAATTGTTGCCATTTTTTGTTTTCGCCCCACTGCTGCCATAAATCACATATAAGGCAATTGTTGCCATTTTTTGTTTTCGTCCCTCTGCCACCGTTAATTGCATATAAGGCAATTGTTGCCAGTTTTTATTGTCGCCCCTCTGCTGCCATTAATCACATATAAGGCAATTGTTGCCATTTTTTGTTTTCGCCCCTCTGCTGCCATTAATCACATATAAGTCAATTGTTGCCATTTTTTGTTTTCGCCCCACTGCTACCATTAATCTCATATAAGGCAATTGTTGCCATTTTTTATTGTCGCCCCTCTGCTGCCATTATTCACATATAAAGCAATTGTTGCCATTTTTTATTATCGCCCCTCTGCTGCCATTAATCACATATAAGGCAATTGTTGCCATTTTTTGTTTTCGCCTTTTCCTGCCATTAATCACATATAAGGCAATTGTTGCCATTTTTGTTTCGCCCCACTGCTGCCATTAATCACATATAAGGCAATTGTCGCCAATTTTTATTGTCGCCCCTCTGCTGCCATTAATCACATATAAGGCAATTGTTGCCATTTTTTGTTTTCGTCCCTCTGCCACCTTTAATCGCATATAAGGCAATAATTGCCATTTTTTGTTTTCGCCCCACTGCTGCCATTAATCACATATAAGGCAATTGTTTTCATTTTTTATTGTCGCCCCTCTGCTGCCATTAATCACATATAAGGCAATTGTTGCCATTTTTTGTTTTCGTCCCTCTGCTGCCATTAATCACATATAAGGCAATTGTTGCCATTTTTTGTTTTCGTCCCTCTTTTGCCATTAATCACATATAAGGCAATAATTGCCATTTTTGGTTTTCGCCCCACTGCTGCCATTAATGACATATAAGGCAATTGTTGCCATTTTTATTGTCGCCCTTCTCCTGCCATTAATCACATATAAGGCAATTATTGCCATTTTTTGTTTCGCCCTCTGCTGCCATTAATCACATATAAGGCAATTGTTGCCATTTTTGTTTTCGCCCTCTTCTGCCATTAATCACATATATAAGGCAATTGTTGCCATTTTTGTTTCGCCCTGCTGCCATTAATCACATATAAGGCAATTGTTGCCATTTTTTGTTTTCCCCCCTCTGCTGCCATTAACCACATTTAAGGTAATTGTTGCCATTTTTGTTTTCGTCCCTCTTCTGCCATTAATCACATATAAGGCAATTGTTGCCATTTTTTTTTCGCCCCACTGCTGCCATTAATCACATATAAAGCAATTGTTGTCATTTTTTATTGTCGCCACTCTGCTGCCATTATTCACATATAAGGCAATTGTTGCCATTTTTTATTGTCGCCCCTCTACTGCCATTAATCACATATAAGGCAATTGTTGTCATTTTTTGTTTTCGCCCCTCTGCTGCCATTAATCACATATAAGGCAATTGTTGCATTTTTATTTTCCCGCCCCCCACTGCTGCCATTAATCACATGTAAGGCAATTTGTTGCCCATTTTTTGTTTTCGTCCCTCTGCCACCGTTAATTGCATATAAGGCAATTGTTGCCATTTTTTGTTTTCGCCCCACTGCTGCCATTAACCACATTTAAGGCAATTGTTGCCATTTTTTGTTTTCGTCCCGCTTCTGCCATTAATCACATATTAGGCAATAATTGCCATTTTTTGTTTTCGCCCCACTGCTGCCATTAATCACATATAAGGCAATTGTTGCCATTTTTTATTGTCGCCCCTCTGCTGCCATTATTCACATATAAGGCCCATGTTGCCATTTTTTATTGTCGCCCTTGTGCTGCTATTAATCACATATAAGGCAATTGTTGCCATTTTTTGTTTTCGCTCCTCTGCTGCCATTAATCACATATAAGGCAATTGTTGCCATTTTTTGTTTTCGTCCCTCTGCTGCCGTTTATCGCATATAAGGCAATTGTTGCCATTTTTTGTTTTCGCCCCACTGCTGCCATTAACCGCATTTAAGGCAATTGTTGCTATTTTTTGTTTTCGTCCCTCTACTGCCATTAATCACATATAAGGCAATTGCTGCCATTTTTTTTTCGCCCCACTGCTGCCATTAATCATAGCAATGCAATTGTTGCCCATTTTTATTGTCGCCCTCTGCTGCCATTAATAATCACATATAAGGCAATTGTTGCCATTTTTTGTTTTCGCCTTTCTGCTGCCATTAATCACATATAAGGCAATTGCTGCCATTTTTTATTGTCGCCCCTCTGCTGCCATTAATCACATATTAGGCAATTGTTGCCAATTTTTGTTTTCGCCCCTCTGCGGCCATTAATCACATATAAGGCAATTGTTGCCATTTTTTGTTTTCACCCCACTGCCACCGTTAATTGCATATAAGGCAATTGTTGCCATTTTTTATTGTCGCCCCTCTGCTGCCATTAATCACATATAAGGCAATTGTTGCCATTTTTTGTTTTCGCCTTTCTGCTGCCATTAATCACATATAAGGCAATTGCTGCCATTTTTTATTGTCGCCCCTCTGCTGCCATTAATCACATATTAGGCAATTGTTGCCATTTTTTGTTTTCGTCCCTCTTCTGCCATTAATCACATATAAGGCAATAATTGCCATTTTTTGTTTTCGCGCCACTGCTGCTGTTAATGACATATAAGGCAATTGTTGCCATTTTTTGGTTTCGTACCTCTTCTGCCATTAAACACATAAAAGGCAATAATTGCCATTTTTTGTTTTCGCCCCATTGCTGCCATTAATGACATATATGGCAATTGTTGCGATTTTTTATTGTCGCCCCTCTCCTGCCATTAATCACATATAAGGCAATTGTTGCCATTTTTTGTTTTCGCCCCTCTGCTGCCATTAATCACATATAAGGCAATTGTTGCCATTTTTTGTTTTCGCCCCACTGCTGCCATTAATCACATAGAAGGCAATTGTTGCCATTTTTTATTTTTGCCCTTCTGCTGCCATTAATCACATAAAAGGCAATTGTTGCCAATTATTGTTTTCGCCCCTCTGCTGCCATTAATCACATTTAAGGCAATTGTTGCCATTTTTTGTTTTCGCCTCTATGCTGCCATTAACCACATATAAGGCAATTGCTGCCATTTTTTATTGTCGCCCCTCTGCTGCCATTAATCACATATAAGGCAATTGTTGCCATTTTTTGTTTTCGCCCCTCTGCTGCCATTAATCAGATATAAGGCAATTTGTTGCCATTTTTATTGTCGCCTTCTGCTGCCGTGTCCACATATAAAGGGAATTGTGCCATTTTTATTGTCGCCCTCTGCTGCCATTAATCACATAAAGGCAATTGTTTGCCATTTTTATTGTCGCCCCTCTGCTGCCATTAATCACATACAAGGCAATTGCTGCCATTTTTTGTTTTCGTCCCTCTGCTGCCGTTAATCGCATATAAGGCAATTGTTGCCATTTTTTGTTTTCGCCCCACTGCTGCCATTAATCACATATAAGGCAATTGTTGCCATTTTTTGTTTTCGCCCCATTGCTGCCATTAATCACATATAAAGCAATTGTTGCCATTTTTTATTGTCGCCCTTCTGCTGCCATTAATCACATACAAGGCAATTGCTGCCATTTTTTGTTTTCGCCCCTCTGCTGCCATTAATCACATATAAGGCAATTGTTGCCGTTTTTTGTTTCGCCTCTGTCTGCCATTAACCATATAAGGCAATTTACTGCCATTTTATTACTCCTTCCTCTGCTGTCGTTAATCACATAAAGGCAATTGTTGCCATTTTTTGTTTTCGCCCCACTGCTGCCATTAATCACATATAAGGCAATTGTTGCCATTTTTGTTTTCGCCTCTCTACTGCCATTGATCACATATAAGGCAATTGTTGCCATTTAATGTTTTCGCCCCTCTGTTGCCATTAATCACATATAAGGCAATTGTTGCCATTTTTTGTTTTCGCCTCACTGCTGCCATTAATCACATATAAGGCAATTGTTGCCATTTTTTATTGTCGCCCCTCTGCTGCCATTATTCACATATAAGGCAATTGTTGCCATTTTTTATTGTCGCCCCTCTGCTGCCATTAATCACATATAAGGCAATTGTTGCCATTTATTGTTTTCGCCCCTTTCCTGCCATTAATCACATATAAGGCAATTGTTGCCATTTTTTGTTTTTGCCCCTCTGCTGCCATTAATCACATATAAGGCAATTGTTGCCTTTTTTGTTTTCGCCACACTGCTGCCATTAATCACATATAAGGCAATTGTTGCCATTTTTTGTTTTCGCCCCTCTGCTGCCATTATTCACATAGAAGGCAATTGTTGCCATTTTTTGTTTT
>NW_024713129.1:26048944-26058944 GCF_018991925.1 Homarus americanus
TGGTATGTTCTGCCTCTGTGCATTAAGTAACTCATTATTTAAATTGACGTGGAACTCGGCAGTCTCATGTCGTTATGAGGTCGGAGTCATCTGTCAGGTTTGGCGCCAAGCGCGACACCCCCTCTCTCAGCTGCGTCTTTAAACTGTCAAAGTTTGCCCTTCTGAAATCTGGTACTTTAGTGGAATTTTCCTTACGTCTCCCCTGAAAATCTAACTGGAATCGAATTTCTTTATGATCGCTGTTTGCAAGTTCGTTCCCTACCTCGACATTGCTAATGAGTTTTTCTCTGTTCGACAGAACTAAATCGAGTATATTATTACCCAGTGTGGGTTCGGTTATATGTTGACTTAGAAAACAGTCATGGGTCGTCTCGAGAAAATCCTTTGATTCTGAGTTACCCGTAAGGTCAGTCCAATCTATTTGGCCAAGGTTAAAGTCGCCTACTATACAGACTTTGTTGTGTATGGAAGCCCTGCGCATTTCATCCCAGATAAGTCGCTCATTGACTCTATCAAGATTGGGAGGTCTATATATTACTCCTGTGATTAAATTTTCCCTACCGTCGCTTAATTCTATCCAAATTGTTTCTGTATTCCGCTCAGTTTTTATTTCCTTATTTATTTCACACTTCAGATTATCCCTAACATAGATTGCTACTCCGCCTCCTTTCCTGGTTTGCCTATCGGTATGGAACAATTTGTAACCCGCAATTTGGTATTCGACCGGCAACTCACGTGAGTCTAGGTTAATCCATGTTTCAGTGAATGCTATTATATCGATTTTTTCGGTACATACCAAGGCCCTAATATCATCCATTTTGTTTCTCATACTTCTACTGTTCACGTAGTAGACATTTAAGTTAGTCGTGTTCTGAGTCCTCCCTTTACTGCGTTTAGTTTTAAACTCCCTGTTTAATTTAGTTTTGTCATCATTCCTAGCACTATTTCCCTGTAATCTTTTACTTTGTTTACCCGCTCCCACTGCAGTCTCTTCCACCCCCGTGCCCATATGTTCCCCAAGCAGTTTAAAGACTTCGATATCCTTTGCACTGCCCCCTCTAGAGACCCAGCCAGGGTTGCCACCCCATCCCGAAACAGGTGCACGCCATCCCTAGCATAAAGGTCCCTTCTGCCGTAGAAGTTGTCCCAGTTGTCAATGAATGGGACCGATATTGACTTGCAATATCTGTCAAGATGGTGGACCCTGCTGCCATATGGCATCACAAAAATTGTGACAAAGTCCCAGGCTGCTTGAACTGACTTTCTGTCTCATTTACACACAATTGCAGAGTTTCAATATTATTGTTTCTCTCTCTTGATCTTTATTATTATTATACTTTTATTTTATTTTTAATTTTGTATTTTTTTATAAAATCTATTATGATTTTTAAAAATTATTATTATTATTATAAATTATTATTATAATTATTATTATTATTATTATTATTATTATTATTATTATTATTATTATTATTATTATTATTATTATTATTATTATTATTATTATTATTATTATTATTATTATTATTATTATTATTATTATTATTATTATTATTATTATTATTATTATTATTATTATTATTTCGCCCCCCAGGCCCCGATGTGCTCGGGTGGGCTAACCCTTGTAACAAAAAAAATGGTTAGGGGTTACAAAATGCAGGTTTTCCTTAGGTCAGAAACTAGCGGGATAGTGTTAGGTTACGTTAGGGTAGGTTACCTTAGGTTAAGGTAGGTTATGTTACTTTGCTTTATGTTACCTTAGGTAAGCGTAAGTTACGATAGGTTACGGTATGTTCCAGGTTAAATTCCGGTTCATTGCTCAGGTATTGGGCGTCCCTTCACTATAGTTTTAATTTCAAACCAAAATACAAAGACATCTTGGTACATTAAGTGTAGGCAGAAGATATCCCAAAGCGCGTATCTGTGTGTATAAAAGACATTAAGTGCGTGTCTGTACACAGAAATCAGTGAGTGCGTGTCTATAGGTGTACGGTAAACATTGAATACAGGTTTATATGTGTGTGAGAAAAGGTTCTCGAGCGTTCTAAACGTCATACAAAACAACAAAAAGAACAGGAAATCTGAAAATTGCTCTCTGAGGAAGTTTTGGGCAAATAAAATTACTCCTTTTCACTTCGCCCTCACTTAAGATTTTGAGCTAAGTGAGCTATCGCGGCAGACTTAAGTCAGACGCTAGTGCCTCCCTGCCCAGGTACAGTCGGGATCAAAAGTCTTGAACACTTCGCAATATCTGGCATCTACATCTGAATTATACATATATGATTGGGATATACTAATAACACTATTTATCATCACATATTATGCCTGAACCACAAAATGGAATAAAACTCTACTTAATACCTAAGATCTTCGGGGACTTACATGTCAAATACTATCAAGTGTTCAAGACTTTTGACCCCGACTGAACATTGTCACCTCTTCATTTACGAGGAAAACTCAATGCAAGAACTTTTCTTGAATCTGGACCCGTGTTATTTACTCCTACGAATACCTGTTGTTTTGATTTTTGCAATGACTAGGTGTAACGATGTATCATAAAGTTGAGCCTCAATATACACTCAGCTTGAGACGGCCATTGTAGTTGTTCGGCCATCTCCTCATATCCAATTCCAATTTTACTGTGTCTTAGCCTCCGATTTATAAAAAAAAAAAATGAATGCATATATAAAGTCATTCCCCTGAACAGTTGATTAAGTTAGAATACCCCGATGTTAAACCTCGATGACTTATCTTGTAAGAAACTCACTTGAACAGTTCCTCATCGAACAGATTGGATGACATAATATTAATTTTAGATTAGGCAGATCAATTTAGGTTAGGATGGGTTTGTCTGGTGAGTTTTCGTCCTATTTCGATAAGGTTTGTGAGGTCAGTGTTGGGAATAAGAGCGGTGAGTAATATGGGTAAGTTATATAAAAGTCAACAGTCTCACTTCACTGTGCCTCTCTAAAGGCCAGTTCTAGGAAGCGAAGAGACCACGAGGTTCTTTTTTTATTTAATATGGCCTTCAAGTAGTTGTTGTGGGGGTAACCTTCTCCAAGGAGTCGTTTCTGAGAAACAGCGTTGTTCGTTCTCTCAATGTCTGCGGCTACGGCATCAAATAACCATGGTTTCCTCTGTACTTAATGGCTCTCCCGCATGTGGTCAGTTCTGTGGTTTCGAGCGTAACAGTAAGCGCTACATCTGATTTGATAGTAGGCTAAACATTAAACTGTTATCAAGGAAGAATTAGAAAAAATGAGGATGAACTAAGAAATTTACCGCTGTGTTATGAGCTCATTGCTTACATCTTATTGAGTGGTCAAAGATTCTGAAAGATGACTTAGCGCCGTGACTGTGACAAGTGTTAATTTTTTTATAGATATGATCTAGATTTGAGGAGAAAATAGTGTATGTGCATTCTGTGTTTGCTTTCTTCTGGAGGTAAATGTCAATTATACAATTTAGAAGATAAGAATGTCACCAGAGAATCAAAGAAAACTAGGAAGTTATATAATTTTGTTTTATTTTTTTACGAATAATTTTTTTTTACACGGTGAAAGTCGTGTATATGTCTGTAATTTTGTTGTGTAATAGAAAAAGGAATGGGATGTGGTAGTAAATAAAATAGGTATGAAAAATTAATTATGTAATTAAGAATCTCACTGAAATGGTCATTACTGAAGGAACGAAGTATGTAATTTGACGAGTGGGCAGTTGGTTGGTTTTCCATCCGGGACGTGTCCATTGAGGCTTCTCCTCGCGAGTAAGATACTGTACTTTGCTACTTCGGGGAATAGTGAGACGAGAGAGGAATGCGAGACCAGCCGTGTAGAGAGGAGAGCTATTTTGACTTTTTTGAGGGTGGTGAACAATTGTGCCCACCTGTTTGGAAGACTATACCAATAGAAGTCGCAGAATATATGGTCAGTGAGCTTTGAAATCTGAATTAATAATTTTTATATGAAACACGGTAAGGAATATATTTTACATGTGACGAAACCTGGTGCTAGACTTGATTAGAAAATTATTCTAGTAAAATAGTTTATGTATTAAAGTTAGCACTTCATATCTGTGAGCTCTTCTAAAGTATACAGTATGTCATTCTTTTGGGACGGTTTCAGTTGCCAATTCAAAAGGAAGTAGAAGTTCAGTTTGAAGCCCAAGGAGCTCAAGGTTCAAGTCTGAGACTTGCAGGAACTTCGCAGGAAGGACTGAGAATAAAAGGTCCCCACTGTTTAACTGATACTGTCCTGAAGTTTATTGGGGGTTATTTAAATGCCAATACCTTATTAGTCTTATGATAACCATTTATGTTTTTAGTTTGCAAATAAATGTAAGAAACGAATAAGTTTAAGTTCTTATTTAGCCTTCAGCGCTGCAATCACTGCAAAACCACTACCCACTGCAGTAATTTACTGTGTCAGCTCTGGTCACACGTTACCACATGTCTATGGCCCATATTTGGTGGAAGTTAAAGAAACTGTTGACATTTATATTTTAGAGGGGAAATCTAAGTAAACAGAACAATGGAGCTTGACAATGGTTACGCGATATGTCTCCGGTATTTAATTGTTTGTTTTTCATTCACCTAAAGCAGTTTGGAATTATAATGCAGAATGTTAAGAAATTAATGAAATTCCCCAAAGAAATGCGTAGATATTCACCATCGCCCTCCAAAGGGTTAAAAATCAGCGTCTATTAAACCAAATGAATGTCCATCCCTAAACCAGAAAATGAGTATCCTTATAAATCATAACAATTATTCTCTGGTCACACTTCCACCCGAAAATGACTGTACAGTACAGTACAGTACAGTACAGTACAGTACAATACAGTACAGTACAGTACAGTACAGAACAGTACTTGTAAACCATTGGTTGGACTCTGCCCACCCCTCCACCCGAAAATTAAAAGAAAAAAGGAATAGACACCCTTTCCTGCTAGGGTTGGTTTGTTGACATTCAAGGATAGACTGCTGGATTCTTCTACCAGCATCAAGGCCTCATCATAAAAAGACGTAATTGTTGTTATCATAATAATAATGTTAAAATTAATAACGTTTCTTTTCGAGCTTCATTTGTTATTGTCTGTATGTTACTGTTGTTGTAGGTTGACGTATGTTTTGTCGTATGCTGTTGTATGTTGTTATATTTTGTTGTACAGTATATTATTCCTGTTGTATGCTGTCGTACATTGCTGTTGTATGTTATTGTTGTTGAAGTATTTTAACGTTATTAAACAATTAAGATATTTTAACTAATTACAAAATTAGAAATCAGTTTCTACACTAGACAATAAATTCATGACATGACAGCTACACCTTTTCATAGACTCTCCTTCCCCTCTATCATTCATTCAATCTTATTGCTCTCATAGATGTGTTTTATTGTGGTTTTCGTCTTCCTCAACAGATCTTGACTTTTAGGGCAATTCAAGTAATGAATAGAAAAGGTCAGGTCACACCAATGACCTGGAAGGATTGTTTACTCGACTGACTTTAACATAAACACAGAGTGCCATCTTTCACAATTGTTAATCGTTTGTGGAGAATTGTAATTACTACCTTTAATACGCTCTTTAAATCCTTAGATGTTGAAGTGCAGTAATAACGTTAGAAGGTCAACGTCAACGATAAGAAATTCAACATTGAGCACTTGGTGGCGGACTCTTTAAACTCCTACGCCACAGGAGGCCCAAACCAACACACACGCCGACTCTAGAAAGCAAATGAAAAACGTGTATCTGGAAGGAGGCAGTTCAACACGTCTTGGTAAGTAAATTACAACTCCCTGCTTCCTCTTCCTTATAACTCGCCTGAAATAGGACATGCACGCTGCTTCCTTCCACATCCTCGTTGGTACGGGAGGAATACGCGAAGTTTTAGGATGCTGTTATGTAAAATTCATATTATTTCGATAATATGAAACTAGGAAAATACGTCAGGAAAAAAAAGTCACAGAAAAAAGTCACTTAACGTAATCTAACATAACTTAGCCAGAATTGAGACTTTTCTCCTTGTGATTATTGGTTTTAATCACCAACAACATAAATTGTTTACCAAGTTCATTACTTCCTGGTCGCCTGAATTCCTCCTCTTGTCAGCATGTTGATGGTAAATGAGGTCATATTACAAGATCAGTCCTCTGCCTGTACAAAATGCAGTTGAAGCTCATTGAAAATAAATGCAAAGTTCATCCGAGTCAATGTTCGCGGGACAGGTGGCACATCTTCGACGCTCATGAAAATCATTGATAGTTACTGCCTGATTATTACATTACCCGGCGGCAAGCAGCAGGTTCTTTGTGTCATCACTATGACAAGTGAAACAAAACTTTCTTAGCACCACAACCTGTGACAAGGTTTTATTCAGAATTGCATTGTCCAACGATTAATTTATGTTTTTGTAAATTAATGTAGAAGTCATTATAACGCCACACAGCAAGTGGAATATTTAACGTTTGATTCCAACGAAAAAAATCCTTATTCTCGAAATATTTAAAGAATAAATCGAGGTTAAAAAACAACAAGAAGGTTATTCTCAAAATTAACTTCTTCTGGAAGAGAAGCGAAGTTGCTTATGTGGATAAATGACAATGAACTCATACATGACAGGAGTAAAGATGCGCTGGGACACCAATTTTTCCTGCAATAACTGTGGGTGACAGAGAGTACCGTAGCTACCAACAAAATATAGTGACTAACAACCAGACCAGGAAAACACCAAGTTATCTGTAAATGACGGTGATGGCTGGCAGAGTAGGCCAAGTACCTGCCTCACGCAGCACAGGATAACTAGCCTGAATATTTTAAAGTGAATGAGCACTGACACTTAATTCTAGACAAGTATTGTTTCACACACACACAAAACACGAAAGGGTCAAGACGTACCTGGCGCTGCTCTGGCACCAGCCAGGTGAACTGTTATGTTGGCCCATACCAACTCCCTCTAGTGAACTCTCCTCCCCACCGGAATATCAACAAGTTCTCGCCAGAAGTTACTATTTCATTTAGGAAAGAAATGGAACCAGTGTTGAATACTGGTGAACAGTGCTTAAGTCAGTGAAAAACAATTCAACAGTAACAGCTGAGTCGTGCCCAAGCTAACCTTTACACAGTGAGGTCCCAGGTACCCAGTGATAACTGCCCTTGAGACTCAACAACACCAGCTATGTGTTAATCCGACTACGATAGGGAGGCCTTGGACCACACCTCACTTGAGTGAGTGAGTGAGGTCCTGTGACACCAGACAACGTGTTGTCCCCATAATGCTACGACACCACGTAGTGAATGAATTGCTACAGCATCAGGTGAGGTTCCTCATAACACCATCTGCGAGGAAATTATTACACCACATCAGGCCCTCATAACACCATCTGTGAGGGAATTACTACACCACATCAGGTCCCTCATAACACCATCTGTGAGGGAATTACTACACCACGTGATGCCCCTCATAACACTATCTGTGAGGGAATTACTACACCTCGTGAGGCCCCTCATAAAAACCATTTGTGAGGGAATTACTACATCACATTAGGCCCCTCATAACACCATCTGTGAGGGAATTACTAGACCACGCGTTGTCCCTCATAACACCATGTGTGAAGTAATTACTACGCCACGTGATGCCCCTCATAACACAGTCTGTGAGGGAGTTACTACACCACGTGTTTGCTGTTCAATACCTCAGCGCACATGACCTACGTGACCTCCACTGTAAACATTAATTTGTATGTTCACTGTATGTTACTTTCCGTTCTCTAATGAGGCTTTTGTTAAACCACCAATGTCAATGTATGCGATAAGTCATTTATGTCCAATGTATATTTTCAGCCTACGGACTGCAGAACTTTTTCAATAAACCGTTAATTATTGTTACTATTATTAGCTTAACCTGAGATTCTTACATAAAACTCTTGAGTTACTGTTCCAAGAAAAATTTCTTCCTCACCTTCCCAGAACTCTGTGGCGGACAGTTTCCAGAACACACATAAGATCATAGAACATGAGAAAATAAGGAGTCCGCATTAGGCCGGTTGGCCTGTGCATAGCAGCTCCTGTCGAGAGTTACTACCACTCTCCATCATCCATGAATCTATCTAGCCTCCTTTTGAAACTTTCCAGCGTTCCAGCACTTACTACAAAGTTGCTAAGCTTGTTCCACTCGTCCACCACCCTACTTGTGAATGAGTTCCTTCCTCTCTCCCTCCTAAATCTAAACTTATCCAACTTAAATCCGGTGCTCCGAGTCCTATCCTGCTCGGATATTATAAGAACTTTATCTATATCCCCTTTATTGATTCCTTTCACCCACTGAAATACTTCTATCATATCTCCCCGCACTCTTCGTCTTTCTAGGGAATGCAAGTTAAGTTTCTTTAACCTATCCTGATATGGAAGGTTTCTAAGTCCCGGAGTTATTTTCGTCATTCTTCGCTGCACCGACTCTAGTGAATTGATATCCATTCTATAATAGCACCGGACCTGAACCGCATAGTCGAGGTGCGGTCTGACTAGTGCAAGATATAGTTGCAATAAGACCTCTGCACTCTTATTACTTACACTTCTAGATATAAAACCCAATACAAAGCATAATCTAAGGCTCTTACATAAAACTCCCTCACCTTCCTAGAACTCGTGGCGGTCAGTTCCCAGAAGCCGCTGATAACTTCCTAGTGATGCAGCAGGAAAGGTCTTGGGGAGGGATGGAAGACACCAACCCCTCACAGTTTACATGGTAACGTATTTGTCATCCCCTCATCCTAGTATTTACCATAAAGGTGCAAGACTAGTGGTGCATTATTATAGCCCTAGTAATTATTGACATGTGCACAATAATTGGCAAGGGAAATTAGACACATAGGCATGTAGATGCAATATATTTTCAAACATAATCACAGTTATTGGCGTAATCATAATCATAGCTGTCAGCACAATTATAGATTTGAACATAATTACAGACGTGTTGGTAGCACAGGTCATCCCAGTCTCCTCCACTGATAAGGGAATATATAATCGTATGGTTATCACTAATCTTATAGCCCGGCCCCCACCCCCTTAAGCCCACGGTTCCTTAACCGTCCGTGGTCATCTAATTTCAGTGTTACTGTTTAAATCAGTCTCACATGAAGATCTGTAATAATCTGAAACATGATTTAAAATAGTGTTTATATATAAAAAAAAAATTATCGCTCTTTTTCTCTTGTACTCTATTTTTATTTATATAACAATAGCATTAGAAATTTGAACAAATATTATAGGGATGACAATTATAGCAAAAGCCACAATAATTAATCTAATAAAGTGTTGATAAAAGGGAATGCTAAAAACATTAACTAAATCTAATAAGAATACTAATGAAATTAAATACAATTATTGATAATAGTAATAAGGAAAACATTACTTCTACTAATATACTAATATTAATAATCAAAATAATAATAACAGTGAAAAAGTATTAATGATGAAAGTAAACGATAATAATAATAATAATAATAATAATAAAAATAATAATAATAATAATAATAATAATAATCGCCATTACCAACATAGTTTCAATAAATCAGTCTCACATGAAGATCTGTAATAATCTGAAACATGATTTAAAATAGTGTTTATATATAAAAAAAAAATTATCGCTCTTTTTCTCTTGTACTCTATTTTTATTTATATAACAATAGCATTAGAAATTTGAACAAATATTATAGGGATGACAATTATAGCAAAAGCCACAATAATTAATCTAATAAAGTGTTGATAAAAGGGAATGCTAAAAACATTAACTAAATCTAATAAGAATACTAATGAAATTAAATACAATTATTGATAATAGTAATAAGGAAAACATTACTTCTACTAATATACTAATATTAATAATCAAAATAATAATAACAGTGAAAAAGTATTAATGATGAAAGTAAACGATAATAATAATAATAATAATAATAATAAAAATAATAATAATAATAATAATAATAATAATCGCCATTACCAACAT
>NW_024713129.1:26061444-26090646 GCF_018991925.1 Homarus americanus
GTTTGAAGCTATTCAGCGTATTCGAGTTCATGATGATATTTGGTAACTTGTTCCATTCATCCACTACTCTGTTTCCAAACCAGTGTTTACCTATTTCACTCCTAAATCTAAATTTGTCTAATTTAAAACCATTGTTACGAGTTCTCTCCTGGTTGGATAGTTTGAGTACCTTTGTAATGTCCCCTTTGTTTAGCCCTGACTTCCACTTATACTGTACACCTCTATCAGGTCGCCCCTCGCTCTACGTCTCTCGAGGAGTGCAAATTAAGATGCTTTAACCTGTCTCTATACTCAAGGTTCCTAATGCCCGGGATTAGTCTTGTCATTCTCCTCTGAATTCTTTCCAATGATTCTATATCCATTCTGTAATACGGTGACCAGAACTGAACTGCGTAATCCAGGTGTGGTCTCACAAGAGCAAGATATAGTTTTAGGATGACCTCGCTAGTCTTGTAACTAACACTCCTTTGTATGAACCCAAGTACTTTATTAGCCTTGTTACGAGCAAAAACACATTGTTTACTTGGCTTAAGGTTCCTACTTATCATTACTCCTAATTCTCTCTCGCAGTCGGATTTCTCTATGGCATCGTCGTTCATCTGGTATCTGGTTTCCCTGTTTACATCTCCTATACTGAGTACTTTACATTTGTCCACGTTGAATTTCATCTGCCATTTTTCATACCATTCGAAAAATTTATTTAGATCTTCCTGTAGTTTTGCTGAGTCCTCGTCAGATTTAATAACACGTCCTATTTTAGTATCATCAGCAAATTTACTCATGTTGCTGTCTATGCCGTTTATGTATATAATAAATAATAATGGTCCAAGTACTGAGCCTTGGGGAACTCCACTTGTGACGTTGCTCCAATGGGACTTAGTGCTGTTAATGCTCACTCGCTGTTTCCTGTCCTGTAACCACGCCCTAATCCATTTAAGGATGTTACCTTTGATGCCATGAGCTTCTACCTTTCTAATTAGTCTTTCGTGGGGGACTCTGTTGAAGGGTTTGCTAAAGTCGAGATATACCACATCATAATTGTGCCCCTCGTCCACCGATTCGAAAACTGATGAAAAGAATGTTAATAGATTAGTTAGACAAGAACGTCCGCTTGTGAAGCCATGCTGGGAATCATTGATCAATTGGTGCTTCTCCAGGTGATTTCGAATAGAGTTTGAAATGATGACTTCCAGTAATTTGCCTACTATTGATGTTAGACTGATTGGGCGGTAGTTAGAGGATAGTGATCTATCCCCCTTCTTGAAAATTGGTATTACATTCGCAATGCTCCAGGATTCTGGTACTACACCTGTTTTTAAGGACATGTTAAACAACTTTGCTAAGGGCATACTAAGCTCTTCCTTACATTCCTTTAATACTCTGGCAAATATCTCATCGGGACCAGGTGACTTATTAGGCTGTAGTTTGTCAATTTGCTTAGTAACATCGTTACTAGTCACTCCTCTCTCGCTTAATTTGTTTTCTTCACTATCTCTGAATGGAGTCGGTGCCTCCGGTATCATGTTTAAATTTTCTGTGGTGAAAACTGTTGAAAAATATTTATTCAAATTATTGCTCATTTCTCCATCGTTATCAGTGAGCTCGCCGGTATCTGACCGTATTGGTCCAATCTTATCTTGTGTTTTTGTTTGATACATTTGGTAGAATCCTTTGGGGTTTGTCTTCGCCTCCCTTGCTATCCTTACCTCATTATTCCTCTTGGCTTTCTTTATCTCGGTCTTAGCCCTGCTCGCCAATATCTTATAATAATCCTGGAGGTAAATTTCGCCACGCTTTATCCTTCTACCTATAGCCTTCCTTTGGCCAATGATGTTCTTTAAATAACACTGGTCTACAAAAAAATATTTTTTTTTATGGCATGAAACCTTTTAACTGTTTTTTACTAACTTTAAGGTACTGAATCCAAATCTGATCTCAGATTTGCTCCATCACGTAACGTTTTTGCGCTATTGGTATTCCCTATTTTGATGGATTTCACCAAAAATTCCGTTTTCAGAGTTTTTTGCAGGTTCGTGTCTAAAAATTGTGGTGGTTAATTTATATAACATAGTTATTTTGAACTTGTAATAAATCTAACTCCTCTTTTTCATCATTTTTAGGTGAAAACTGATAACCTGGCAATGGCTTCAACATCCCAAAGACGGAATTGCTGCAATGACCCAGATATATTCTGCTACATCTGTGGAAGCTTTACTTTGAAAAGTCAAAGGCGCAACATCACCAGTTTTGTGAAGAGAGTGTATCTCGCTTACTTTAAAGTACCACTTGGAGACCAGAACAAAAGTTGGGCTCCTCACAAAGTGTGCAAAACCTGCCTGGAAACTTTGCGATCCTGGTCTCAAAGAAAGAATGCTAGACTTCAGTTTGGCGTGCCTATGGTTTGGACAGAACCAACGAATCATTCAGATAACTGCTACTTCTGCCTCGTCAATGTTAAAGGTTTCAATAAGAAAAACAAACAATACCTGCAATACCCAAATATCCCATCAGCCATACGACCAGTTCCCCACAGTGAAGAAATACCTGTGCCAGAATTTACTGAGCTACCAGAGATTGAGGATAAAGACCGGAATTCACCTGTTTCTACTGATGAAGATGAAGAGACTGATCCTTTCAAGCCATCTGGTGAAGATTGTGAAAAGCCAACGTTGTTTACTCAGTCAGAATTGAATGATCTGGTCAGAGATCTAAATTTGCCAAAACAGTCTGCTGAATTGTTAGCTTCCAGGCTTCAAGAGAAACGACTCTTAAAACCTGGCACGAGTGTCTCCTTTTATCGCAACAGAGAAGAGCAACTGCGGAAGTACTTTCATTCATATGACCAGCTTGTTTTTTGTAATGATGTAGAAGGACTTCTTCTCTCCATGGGACTACCAGCATATGATAGTAAGGATTGGAGACTTTTTATTGACAGTTCTAAAAGGAGCTTGAAATGTGTTCTTCTTCGTAACGGAAACAAGTATGGTTCAATTCCAATCGGACATTCTGTACAAATTAAAGAAGAGTATGAAAACATTAAGACTGTTCTAGAGAGGTTGCAATACCATGCTCATGAATGGTTAATTAGTGTGGACTTGAAAATGGTAAACTTTCTATTGGGCCAGCAAGGAGGGTACACAAAATACTCCTGTTTTCTGTGCTACTGGGACAGCAGGGCTACAGCAGACCATTGGGTGAAAAAGAATTGGCCACCAAGACATAGTTTGACGCCTGGTGACAAGAATATCATTAACGATCCTCTGGTTGACAGGAAAAACATTGTCCTTCCTCCTCTGCACATAAAACTTGGTATCATGAAGCAATTCGTCAAGGCTCTTGATCATAGTGGAGAGTGTTTCAGATATATATGCTCAACCTTTCCAAGTCTTAGCGACGAGAAGAAAAAGGCAGGGATTTTTGATGGACCTCAAATAAGAACACTACTCAGAGATCCACACTTCCTTGCAACAATGACTGAGGCACAGGCAAGAACTTGGAATGCTTTCTCTAATGTGGTGCGGAACTTCTTAGGGAACAAGAAAGCGGACAACTATCAAGAAATTGTGGAAGAGCTGCTCTTGAGTTTACAAGCACTTGGATGCAGAATGAGTATCAAGATTCACTACTTACACAGTCACTTGGACGAGTTTCCAGAAAATCTGGGAGAAGTGAGCGAGGAGCAAGGGGAGCGCTTTCATCAAGACATTAAAGTAATGGAAGAACGTTACCAAGGTCGATGGGACTCGAACATGATGGCGGACTACTGCTGGAGTTTGATGAGAGACATTCCAGAAGCTGTACATAAGAGATCGGCCAAAAAGAGGAAGTTTATGTAACTGTAACTTGATCTTAATACTTGCACTATTTCTACCGTACATTAATTGTTTTTTTTCACCCTTCAATGTTACATTTAAATATTATATGTGCATTAACTTTCCAATTTGATATTAACAATTTTTGGTTATAGAAAAATACAAATTATAATGCTGAAAAAATTTATGTATACATGTTTAAACCGTCAATTTTGCTCCAAAAGTTTACTTTTCCCAGCAAAAGTGCAATATGGTATATCTCAAAAACCTGATGTGATAGACAAAAACCAAAGTCATATTTGGATTCTACACCCCAAATTTACTTAAAATCCGTTTAAAAACCTTGTGCCAGAAAAATTGTGTTGACCGGTGTAATTATTTATCCATTTAGGGTCATTGTTGTCTGATCTGAGTTTTTTGTATGGTATGTTCTGCCTCTGTGCATTAAGTAACTCATTATTTAAATTGACGTGGAACTCGGCAGTCTCATGTCGTTATGAGGTCGGAGTCATCTGTCAGGTTTGGCGCCAAGCGCGACACCCCCTCTCTCAGCTGCGTCTTTAAACTGTCAAAGTTTGCCCTTCTGAAATCTGGTACTTTAGTGGAATTTTCCTTACGTCTCCCCTGAAAATCTAACTGGAATCGAATTTCTTTATGATCGCTGTTTGCAAGTTCGTTCCCTACCTCGACATTGCTAATGAGTTTTTCTCTGTTCGACAGAACTAAATCGAGTATATTATTACCCAGTGTGGGTTCGGTTATATGTTGACTTAGAAAACAGTCATGGGTCGTCTCGAGAAAATCCTTTGATTCTGAGTTACCCGTAAGGTCAGTCCAATCTATTTGGCCAAGGTTAAAGTCGCCTACTATACAGACTTTGTTGTGTATGGAAGCCCTGCGCATTTCATCCCAGATAAGTCGCTCATTGACTCTATCAAGATTGGGAGGTCTATATATTACTCCTGTGATTAAATTTTCCCTACCGTCGCTTAATTCTATCCAAATTGTTTCTGTATTCCGCTCAGTTTTTATTTCCTTATTTATTTCACACTTCAGATTATCCCTAACATAGATTGCTACTCCGCCTCCTTTCCTGGTTTGCCTATCGGTATGGAACAATTTGTAACCCGCAATTTGGTATTCGACCGGCAACTCACGTGAGTCTAGGTTAATCCATGTTTCAGTGAATGCTATTATATCGATTTTTTCGGTACATACCAAGGCCCTAATATCATCCATTTTGTTTCTCATACTTCTACTGTTCACGTAGTAGACATTTAAGTTAGTCGTGTTCTGAGTCCTCCCTTTACTGCGTTTAGTTTTAAACTCCCTGTTTAATTTAGTTTTGTCATCATTCCTAGCACTATTTCCCTGTAATCTTTTACTTTGTTTACCCGCTCCCACTGCAGTCTCTTCCACCCCCGTGCCCATATGTTCCCCAAGCAGTTTAAAGACTTCGATATCCTTTGCACTGCCCCCTCTAGAGACCCAGCCAGGGTTGCCACCCCATCCCGAAACAGGTGCACGCCATCCCTAGCATAAAGGTCCCTTCTGCCGTAGAAGTTGTCCCAGTTGTCAATGAATGGGACCGATATTGACTTGCAATATCTGTCAAGATGGTGGACCCTGCTGCCATATGGCATCACAAAAATTGTGACAAAGTCCCAGGCTGCTTGAACTGACTTTCTGTCTCATTTACACACAATTGCAGAGTTTCAATATTATTGTTTCTCTCTCTTGATCTTTATTATTATTATACTTTTATTTTATTTTTAATTTTGTATTTTTTTATAAAATCTATTATGATTTTTAAAAATTATTATTATTATTATAAATTATTATTATAATTATTATTATTATTATTATTATTATTATTATTATTATTATTATTATTATTATTATTATTATTATTATTATTATTATTATTATTATTATTATTATTATTATTATTATTATTATTATTATTATTATTATTATTATTATTATTATTATTATTATTATTATTTCGCCCCCCAGGCCCCGATGTGCTCGGGTGGGCTAACCCTTGTAACAAAAAAAATGGTTAGGGGTTACAAAATGCAGGTTTTCCTTAGGTCAGAAACTAGCGGGATAGTGTTAGGTTACGTTAGGGTAGGTTACCTTAGGTTAAGGTAGGTTATGTTACTTTGCTTTATGTTACCTTAGGTAAGCGTAAGTTACGATAGGTTACGGTATGTTCCAGGTTAAATTCCGGTTCATTGCTCAGGTATTGGGCGTCCCTTCACTATAGTTTTAATTTCAAACCAAAATACAAAGACATCTTGGTACATTAAGTGTAGGCAGAAGATATCCCAAAGCGCGTATCTGTGTGTATAAAAGACATTAAGTGCGTGTCTGTACACAGAAATCAGTGAGTGCGTGTCTATAGGTGTACGGTAAACATTGAATACAGGTTTATATGTGTGTGAGAAAAGGTTCTCGAGCGTTCTAAACGTCATACAAAACAACAAAAAGAACAGGAAATCTGAAAATTGCTCTCTGAGGAAGTTTTGGGCAAATAAAATTACTCCTTTTCACTTCGCCCTCACTTAAGATTTTGAGCTAAGTGAGCTATCGCGGCAGACTTAAGTCAGACGCTAGTGCCTCCCTGCCCAGGTACAGTCGGGATCAAAAGTCTTGAACACTTCGCAATATCTGGCATCTACATCTGAATTATACATATATGATTGGGATATACTAATAACACTATTTATCATCACATATTATGCCTGAACCACAAAATGGAATAAAACTCTACTTAATACCTAAGATCTTCGGGGACTTACATGTCAAATACTATCAAGTGTTCAAGACTTTTGACCCCGACTGAACATTGTCACCTCTTCATTTACGAGGAAAACTCAATGCAAGAACTTTTCTTGAATCTGGACCCGTGTTATTTACTCCTACGAATACCTGTTGTTTTGATTTTTGCAATGACTAGGTGTAACGATGTATCATAAAGTTGAGCCTCAATATACACTCAGCTTGAGACGGCCATTGTAGTTGTTCGGCCATCTCCTCATATCCAATTCCAATTTTACTGTGTCTTAGCCTCCGATTTATAAAAAAAAAAAATGAATGCATATATAAAGTCATTCCCCTGAACAGTTGATTAAGTTAGAATACCCCGATGTTAAACCTCGATGACTTATCTTGTAAGAAACTCACTTGAACAGTTCCTCATCGAACAGATTGGATGACATAATATTAATTTTAGATTAGGCAGATCAATTTAGGTTAGGATGGGTTTGTCTGGTGAGTTTTCGTCCTATTTCGATAAGGTTTGTGAGGTCAGTGTTGGGAATAAGAGCGGTGAGTAATATGGGTAAGTTATATAAAAGTCAACAGTCTCACTTCACTGTGCCTCTCTAAAGGCCAGTTCTAGGAAGCGAAGAGACCACGAGGTTCTTTTTTTATTTAATATGGCCTTCAAGTAGTTGTTGTGGGGGTAACCTTCTCCAAGGAGTCGTTTCTGAGAAACAGCGTTGTTCGTTCTCTCAATGTCTGCGGCTACGGCATCAAATAACCATGGTTTCCTCTGTACTTAATGGCTCTCCCGCATGTGGTCAGTTCTGTGGTTTCGAGCGTAACAGTAAGCGCTACATCTGATTTGATAGTAGGCTAAACATTAAACTGTTATCAAGGAAGAATTAGAAAAAATGAGGATGAACTAAGAAATTTACCGCTGTGTTATGAGCTCATTGCTTACATCTTATTGAGTGGTCAAAGATTCTGAAAGATGACTTAGCGCCGTGACTGTGACAAGTGTTAATTTTTTTATAGATATGATCTAGATTTGAGGAGAAAATAGTGTATGTGCATTCTGTGTTTGCTTTCTTCTGGAGGTAAATGTCAATTATACAATTTAGAAGATAAGAATGTCACCAGAGAATCAAAGAAAACTAGGAAGTTATATAATTTTGTTTTATTTTTTTACGAATAATTTTTTTTTACACGGTGAAAGTCGTGTATATGTCTGTAATTTTGTTGTGTAATAGAAAAAGGAATGGGATGTGGTAGTAAATAAAATAGGTATGAAAAATTAATTATGTAATTAAGAATCTCACTGAAATGGTCATTACTGAAGGAACGAAGTATGTAATTTGACGAGTGGGCAGTTGGTTGGTTTTCCATCCGGGACGTGTCCATTGAGGCTTCTCCTCGCGAGTAAGATACTGTACTTTGCTACTTCGGGGAATAGTGAGACGAGAGAGGAATGCGAGACCAGCCGTGTAGAGAGGAGAGCTATTTTGACTTTTTTGAGGGTGGTGAACAATTGTGCCCACCTGTTTGGAAGACTATACCAATAGAAGTCGCAGAATATATGGTCAGTGAGCTTTGAAATCTGAATTAATAATTTTTATATGAAACACGGTAAGGAATATATTTTACATGTGACGAAACCTGGTGCTAGACTTGATTAGAAAATTATTCTAGTAAAATAGTTTATGTATTAAAGTTAGCACTTCATATCTGTGAGCTCTTCTAAAGTATACAGTATGTCATTCTTTTGGGACGGTTTCAGTTGCCAATTCAAAAGGAAGTAGAAGTTCAGTTTGAAGCCCAAGGAGCTCAAGGTTCAAGTCTGAGACTTGCAGGAACTTCGCAGGAAGGACTGAGAATAAAAGGTCCCCACTGTTTAACTGATACTGTCCTGAAGTTTATTGGGGGTTATTTAAATGCCAATACCTTATTAGTCTTATGATAACCATTTATGTTTTTAGTTTGCAAATAAATGTAAGAAACGAATAAGTTTAAGTTCTTATTTAGCCTTCAGCGCTGCAATCACTGCAAAACCACTACCCACTGCAGTAATTTACTGTGTCAGCTCTGGTCACACGTTACCACATGTCTATGGCCCATATTTGGTGGAAGTTAAAGAAACTGTTGACATTTATATTTTAGAGGGGAAATCTAAGTAAACAGAACAATGGAGCTTGACAATGGTTACGCGATATGTCTCCGGTATTTAATTGTTTGTTTTTCATTCACCTAAAGCAGTTTGGAATTATAATGCAGAATGTTAAGAAATTAATGAAATTCCCCAAAGAAATGCGTAGATATTCACCATCGCCCTCCAAAGGGTTAAAAATCAGCGTCTATTAAACCAAATGAATGTCCATCCCTAAACCAGAAAATGAGTATCCTTATAAATCATAACAATTATTCTCTGGTCACACTTCCACCCGAAAATGACTGTACAGTACAGTACAGTACAGTACAGTACAGTACAATACAGTACAGTACAGTACAGTACAGAACAGTACTTGTAAACCATTGGTTGGACTCTGCCCACCCCTCCACCCGAAAATTAAAAGAAAAAAGGAATAGACACCCTTTCCTGCTAGGGTTGGTTTGTTGACATTCAAGGATAGACTGCTGGATTCTTCTACCAGCATCAAGGCCTCATCATAAAAAGACGTAATTGTTGTTATCATAATAATAATGTTAAAATTAATAACGTTTCTTTTCGAGCTTCATTTGTTATTGTCTGTATGTTACTGTTGTTGTAGGTTGACGTATGTTTTGTCGTATGCTGTTGTATGTTGTTATATTTTGTTGTACAGTATATTATTCCTGTTGTATGCTGTCGTACATTGCTGTTGTATGTTATTGTTGTTGAAGTATTTTAACGTTATTAAACAATTAAGATATTTTAACTAATTACAAAATTAGAAATCAGTTTCTACACTAGACAATAAATTCATGACATGACAGCTACACCTTTTCATAGACTCTCCTTCCCCTCTATCATTCATTCAATCTTATTGCTCTCATAGATGTGTTTTATTGTGGTTTTCGTCTTCCTCAACAGATCTTGACTTTTAGGGCAATTCAAGTAATGAATAGAAAAGGTCAGGTCACACCAATGACCTGGAAGGATTGTTTACTCGACTGACTTTAACATAAACACAGAGTGCCATCTTTCACAATTGTTAATCGTTTGTGGAGAATTGTAATTACTACCTTTAATACGCTCTTTAAATCCTTAGATGTTGAAGTGCAGTAATAACGTTAGAAGGTCAACGTCAACGATAAGAAATTCAACATTGAGCACTTGGTGGCGGACTCTTTAAACTCCTACGCCACAGGAGGCCCAAACCAACACACACGCCGACTCTAGAAAGCAAATGAAAAACGTGTATCTGGAAGGAGGCAGTTCAACACGTCTTGGTAAGTAAATTACAACTCCCTGCTTCCTCTTCCTTATAACTCGCCTGAAATAGGACATGCACGCTGCTTCCTTCCACATCCTCGTTGGTACGGGAGGAATACGCGAAGTTTTAGGATGCTGTTATGTAAAATTCATATTATTTCGATAATATGAAACTAGGAAAATACGTCAGGAAAAAAAAGTCACAGAAAAAAGTCACTTAACGTAATCTAACATAACTTAGCCAGAATTGAGACTTTTCTCCTTGTGATTATTGGTTTTAATCACCAACAACATAAATTGTTTACCAAGTTCATTACTTCCTGGTCGCCTGAATTCCTCCTCTTGTCAGCATGTTGATGGTAAATGAGGTCATATTACAAGATCAGTCCTCTGCCTGTACAAAATGCAGTTGAAGCTCATTGAAAATAAATGCAAAGTTCATCCGAGTCAATGTTCGCGGGACAGGTGGCACATCTTCGACGCTCATGAAAATCATTGATAGTTACTGCCTGATTATTACATTACCCGGCGGCAAGCAGCAGGTTCTTTGTGTCATCACTATGACAAGTGAAACAAAACTTTCTTAGCACCACAACCTGTGACAAGGTTTTATTCAGAATTGCATTGTCCAACGATTAATTTATGTTTTTGTAAATTAATGTAGAAGTCATTATAACGCCACACAGCAAGTGGAATATTTAACGTTTGATTCCAACGAAAAAAATCCTTATTCTCGAAATATTTAAAGAATAAATCGAGGTTAAAAAACAACAAGAAGGTTATTCTCAAAATTAACTTCTTCTGGAAGAGAAGCGAAGTTGCTTATGTGGATAAATGACAATGAACTCATACATGACAGGAGTAAAGATGCGCTGGGACACCAATTTTTCCTGCAATAACTGTGGGTGACAGAGAGTACCGTAGCTACCAACAAAATATAGTGACTAACAACCAGACCAGGAAAACACCAAGTTATCTGTAAATGACGGTGATGGCTGGCAGAGTAGGCCAAGTACCTGCCTCACGCAGCACAGGATAACTAGCCTGAATATTTTAAAGTGAATGAGCACTGACACTTAATTCTAGACAAGTATTGTTTCACACACACACAAAACACGAAAGGGTCAAGACGTACCTGGCGCTGCTCTGGCACCAGCCAGGTGAACTGTTATGTTGGCCCATACCAACTCCCTCTAGTGAACTCTCCTCCCCACCGGAATATCAACAAGTTCTCGCCAGAAGTTACTATTTCATTTAGGAAAGAAATGGAACCAGTGTTGAATACTGGTGAACAGTGCTTAAGTCAGTGAAAAACAATTCAACAGTAACAGCTGAGTCGTGCCCAAGCTAACCTTTACACAGTGAGGTCCCAGGTACCCAGTGATAACTGCCCTTGAGACTCAACAACACCAGCTATGTGTTAATCCGACTACGATAGGGAGGCCTTGGACCACACCTCACTTGAGTGAGTGAGTGAGGTCCTGTGACACCAGACAACGTGTTGTCCCCATAATGCTACGACACCACGTAGTGAATGAATTGCTACAGCATCAGGTGAGGTTCCTCATAACACCATCTGCGAGGAAATTATTACACCACATCAGGCCCTCATAACACCATCTGTGAGGGAATTACTACACCACATCAGGTCCCTCATAACACCATCTGTGAGGGAATTACTACACCACGTGATGCCCCTCATAACACTATCTGTGAGGGAATTACTACACCTCGTGAGGCCCCTCATAAAAACCATTTGTGAGGGAATTACTACATCACATTAGGCCCCTCATAACACCATCTGTGAGGGAATTACTAGACCACGCGTTGTCCCTCATAACACCATGTGTGAAGTAATTACTACGCCACGTGATGCCCCTCATAACACAGTCTGTGAGGGAGTTACTACACCACGTGTTTGCTGTTCAATACCTCAGCGCACATGACCTACGTGACCTCCACTGTAAACATTAATTTGTATGTTCACTGTATGTTACTTTCCGTTCTCTAATGAGGCTTTTGTTAAACCACCAATGTCAATGTATGCGATAAGTCATTTATGTCCAATGTATATTTTCAGCCTACGGACTGCAGAACTTTTTCAATAAACCGTTAATTATTGTTACTATTATTAGCTTAACCTGAGATTCTTACATAAAACTCTTGAGTTACTGTTCCAAGAAAAATTTCTTCCTCACCTTCCCAGAACTCTGTGGCGGACAGTTTCCAGAACACACATAAGATCATAGAACATGAGAAAATAAGGAGTCCGCATTAGGCCGGTTGGCCTGTGCATAGCAGCTCCTGTCGAGAGTTACTACCACTCTCCATCATCCATGAATCTATCTAGCCTCCTTTTGAAACTTTCCAGCGTTCCAGCACTTACTACAAAGTTGCTAAGCTTGTTCCACTCGTCCACCACCCTACTTGTGAATGAGTTCCTTCCTCTCTCCCTCCTAAATCTAAACTTATCCAACTTAAATCCGGTGCTCCGAGTCCTATCCTGCTCGGATATTATAAGAACTTTATCTATATCCCCTTTATTGATTCCTTTCACCCACTGAAATACTTCTATCATATCTCCCCGCACTCTTCGTCTTTCTAGGGAATGCAAGTTAAGTTTCTTTAACCTATCCTGATATGGAAGGTTTCTAAGTCCCGGAGTTATTTTCGTCATTCTTCGCTGCACCGACTCTAGTGAATTGATATCCATTCTATAATAGCACCGGACCTGAACCGCATAGTCGAGGTGCGGTCTGACTAGTGCAAGATATAGTTGCAATAAGACCTCTGCACTCTTATTACTTACACTTCTAGATATAAAACCCAATACAAAGCATAATCTAAGGCTCTTACATAAAACTCCCTCACCTTCCTAGAACTCGTGGCGGTCAGTTCCCAGAAGCCGCTGATAACTTCCTAGTGATGCAGCAGGAAAGGTCTTGGGGAGGGATGGAAGACACCAACCCCTCACAGTTTACATGGTAACGTATTTGTCATCCCCTCATCCTAGTATTTACCATAAAGGTGCAAGACTAGTGGTGCATTATTATAGCCCTAGTAATTATTGACATGTGCACAATAATTGGCAAGGGAAATTAGACACATAGGCATGTAGATGCAATATATTTTCAAACATAATCACAGTTATTGGCGTAATCATAATCATAGCTGTCAGCACAATTATAGATTTGAACATAATTACAGACGTGTTGGTAGCACAGGTCATCCCAGTCTCCTCCACTGATAAGGGAATATATAATCGTATGGTTATCACTAATCTTATAGCCCGGCCCCCACCCCCTTAAGCCCACGGTTCCTTAACCGTCCGTGGTCATCTAATTTCAGTGTTACTGTTTAAATCAGTCTCACATGAAGATCTGTAATAATCTGAAACATGATTTAAAATAGTGTTTATATATAAAAAAAAAATTATCGCTCTTTTTCTCTTGTACTCTATTTTTATTTATATAACAATAGCATTAGAAATTTGAACAAATATTATAGGGATGACAATTATAGCAAAAGCCACAATAATTAATCTAATAAAGTGTTGATAAAAGGGAATGCTAAAAACATTAACTAAATCTAATAAGAATACTAATGAAATTAAATACAATTATTGATAATAGTAATAAGGAAAACATTACTTCTACTAATATACTAATATTAATAATCAAAATAATAATAACAGTGAAAAAGTATTAATGATGAAAGTAAACGATAATAATAATAATAATAATAATAATAAAAATAATAATAATAATAATAATAATAATAATCGCCATTACCAACATAGTTTCAAGAAGTGATCGCCTAAATATTCCTGGGAACTTGATAGTCTAAGGCTTCGTAGAAAACGTACCCTGATCCTTATATATAAATGATTAAAAAAGTACTCGTGTTAGGGTGGATGAACCAGACTATAGGCGTTTATTGTAAGGCGTTTTAGATGCACGGAATAGCTAACGCGTTAGCTATTCCCGGAGTTATTAAAAAATACGACCTTGTACCGCGTGTTGGGAATAACTGTTGTACACCACAATCTTCAGAAAAAAAATTAGGATAACTATTATTTGGACACAATACGAAAATAAATAATGAAGAAACATATAGAAAATTATGGAAAGAAAGAAAAAAGGAAGAAAAGTCAATCAGTCAACAATAAATAAGAGTAACACAAAAAATCTGGCTCGTTGTAAAAGTAATTTCTTCCGGAACATTTCTTTCAAAATAAAAGAAGGAAGATTGGCGTTGCTTAGTGGTTCAGAACATGGTCCCAGGGATGCCAAATTACTTACCAAATTAATTAGCACTCTCTCTCTCTCTCTCTCTCTCTCTCTCTCTCTCTCTCTCTCTCTCTCTCTCTCTCTCTCTCTCTCTCTCTCTCTGTCTCTCTCTCTCTGTCTCTCTCTCTCTCTCTCTCACAAGACTCGTTGATTATATCCAGCTTCTTTTTTTTCTCAATTTTTCTAAATTATGAGAAGTTTTCAATACACTTAAGAAACATAAACAGACGATGCAGATGTTCGGTCATTATGAGGCCTCATTAATATCACCCGAGGCTAAAGAAACACTCAGCCGGATCACTAGAGCTAGGCACAGTTAATACGGCCAGTGCCAGATTGAAACTGATCATAAATCAGGAGATACTCGCTAATGGTCAATATTTGCCTGATTCGGGTAGTCGATTAGAGACCTGAGGTAAGGTCTCTCTCCTCTAAACACATCTAAATAAAGAATAAATAAATTTGTGGTCTCCAAAGGTCTCGAGCAAAAATTCGAGACCACTGTTTCTCACAACTCAGATAGGTTACTGAAATAACCAATTAATTTACGCATACCTAAGAAATCTATTATTTCTTTAATACAAAGTTTCAAACTCATTCCCACTCAATGGCCGAAAAGTTATACGCCGTGACAGATAAGTTGTATACTTTTATAACTGACCTGTAATTATAGTTTTTGTCTCAGGTTATACTCGTGATTATATAAAGATCATTTCGGGGATGAAAGCCTGTGGTAGTGGTTGTGGTAGTGGTGGTGGTGGCGGTGGTAGTGGTGGTGGTGGCGGTGGTGGTGGTGGTGGTGGTGGTAGTGTGGTGGTGGTGGTGGCGGTGGTGGTTTAGGTGGTGGTGGTGGTGGTGGTGGCGGTGGTGGTGGAGGTGGTGGTGGTGGTGGTGGCAGTGGTGGTGGTGGTGGCAGTGGTGGTGGTGGTGGTGGTGGTAATGGTGGTGGTGGTGGCGGTGGTGGTGGTGGTGGTGGCGGTGGCGATGAACAGTGTGTTCCAAGAACACACACACACACACACACACACACACACAACACACACAAACGCACACAAAGCATAATCTAAGGCTCTTACATAAATCTCACGAGTTACTGTTCCAAGAAAGATTTCTCCCTCACCTTCCTAGAACTCGGTGGAGGTCAGTTCCCAGAAGCAGCTGTTAACTTTCTACTGAGGCAGCAGGAAAGGTCATGGGGAGGGAGGGGAGACACCAACCCCTCACAGTTTACATAGTAACGTATTTGTCATCCTTTCAGCCTAGTATTTACCATAAAGGTGCAAGACTAGTGGTGCATTATTATAGCCCTAGTAATTATAGACATGTGCACAATAATGACCAAGGGTAATTAGACACATAGGCATGTAGATGCATTATATTTTCAAACATAATCACAGTTATTGGCGTAATCATAATTATAGCTGTCAGCACAATTATAGACTTGAACATAATTACAGACGTGTTGGTAGCACAGGTCATCCCAGTCTCCTCCACTGATAGGGGAATAAATAGTCGTATGGTTATCACTAATCTTATAACACTGAAAAACATCAATCAACCAATGAAAGTAACATCCTTTTGTTTGAGGGTTGGAGACTATGGCCCTCCACTCCAGATGTTGTTTATCTCCGGGACCACAACTTGTAATATTATTCATCTCTCCTAATCTCTACCATTCCCTGGCCTTCCTACCCATTAATAAATCTACCATTATCCCCTTATGGTCCAACTATCTTATTTTTCTCGTTCTACTGATGTCCATTATACTTGTTAATAGTCAAAAGAGTCTAATCTTTTCATAATGAGGTGTCATAGTACTCACAGGTGAGTTATATAATTAACACTCCTGTATATACACGCTGGTGAAGGCCGTTTGTCCAAACATTCCAGTGACAGTGTTTACGCTGTAAATAGAACAAAAAATAATTATAAGTGAATATTTTTCACTATATTGTTAATAGTTGTGTCTTGCAAAAATTAAGACAAAGTGAATAGTGCTTAATAACCCTGGTAGTTGAAACACCTTAACATCAATGGGAATTAAGACATTGAAAATTAAAAGAAAAGCGAATAATGATTGATAAACCATTTTAGTCAATGCGTTAATAACAAGACACCTCACTACCCTTGCCAAACTCTGTTACACCAGCGCACCCAAGGGGTGGGCCCATGGGGCCCGTACCCCACCCTAAGCCCACGGTTCCTTAACCGTCCGTGGTCAGCTGCTGGAATCCAATTGTAATCAGTTTATCATCTAAGGAAATATGTTTTTTTTAATCTAAAATAATCAAATATTATATTTTGACCCAAAATTATCTAAAACTCCGATTATTTGACGAATTTTTTGCTAGCTTTTATACTGTATAAAACAATTTATTAGGTCTCAGCTTTCGCCAAATTAGCTCGGCCTTCTGCCATGTTATTTCACTCCCTCCTTGACGAATTTCTGGGTATGTCCATGGCCTCCAGGCCCCACCCTTACAGAATTTCTGGGTGCGTTACTGCTCCCTTACTGTTACTATGAATAACACCAACAATCATCTAATTTCAGAGTTACTGTTTATATCAGTAATAATCTGAAACCTGATTTAAAATAGTGTTTATATATAAAAAAATTCTTGCTAAAAGATTTTTTTCTATATTGTCCTTGCTGTTTTTCTCTTGCACTGTATTTTTATTTATATAACAATAGCATTAGAAATTTGAACAAATATGATAGGGATGACAATTATAGCAAAAGTCACAATAATTAATCTAATAAAGTGATGATAAAAGGGGAGATGATAAAAACATTAACTAAATCTAATAAGAATACTAATGAAATTAAATACAATCACTGATAATAGTAATAAGGAAAAAATTACTTCTACTTATGTACAAATATTAATAATCAAAATAATAATATTAGTGAAAAAGTATTATTGATGAAAGTAAACGATAATAATAATAATAATAATAATAATAATAATAATAATAATAATAATAATAATAATAATAATAATCGCCATCACCAACGTTCTGACCTCACTAGGGGAAAGGTCACGGCAGGGTTAGCTCTGTAGGGATAATTATCATATATGGCCAGTGCTATGTGCGGTCTTAGGTATGAGAGTTTGTTGACCAAACTGGAGTGGTCCATGGAAAAATTGGCCAAGGCCAATGAAGAAATTGAGAGGGCCACGTTGGAGCACCTGAAATTAAAAGAAGAGCTGGCGAAGTTAAAAGGGGAGGCTGGATGAGTAAAGCCAGTGTCTGACGAAAACTCAAGCGAGTGGAAAGTTGTGAGTAGTGGGAAGACGAAGCTGGTGGTAAAGAAGTACGCCAAGGATACGACAACAACGACAACAACAGCTAAGTGTACCAACCCGTTCAGTCCCTTGATAGACGAATTAGACGTTAGTACAGTCAGGGACAGGGATGACAAGGAAGGTATAAAAACTTTAATTGTTGGTGACTCACAGGTAAGGTACATGGACAGGGCCATTCGTGGTAAAAACGAAAATAGGATGAGGGTGTGTTTGCCAGGAGCTGGGGTGGGGGATATAATTGACAGGATGGACAATATCTTGTCTGGTAATGGGAACAAACCCATTATCTGCCTCAGTGCAGGAGGCAATGATATTGGCCGGTGTAGGAGCGAGGAGCTTATTGATAAGTTCAAGGCAGCTATAGATCGTATTAGGACTAAGGGAGGGATCCCTATCATATGCTGTGTCCTGCCTAGAAGGAGAGTTGGCAGTGAATGGTTGTCAAGGGCGGTTGGTGTCAACGACCGTCTTGACAGATATTGCAAGTCAATATGAGTCCCATTCATTGACAACTGGGACAACTTCTACGGCAGAAGGGACCTTTATGCTAGGGATGGTGTGCACCTGTCTAGGGATGGAGTAGCAACCCTGGCTGGGGCTCTAGAGGGGGCAGTTCAAAAGATATCGAAGTCTTTAAACTGCTAGGAGAACATATGAGCACGGGGTGGAGGAGACTGCAGTGGGAGCGGGTAAACAAAGTGAAAGAGTACAGGGAAATAGTGTTGGGAATGATGACAAAACTAAATTAGACAGGGAGTTTAAAACTAAACGCGGTAAGGGGAGGACTCAGAACACGACTAACTTAAATGTATACTACGCGAACAGTAGAAGTATGAGAAACAAAATGGATGATATTAGGGCCTTGGTATGTACCGAAAAAATCGATATAATTGCATTCACTGAAACATGGATCAACCTAGACACACGTGAGTTACCAGTCGAACACCAAATTGCGGGTTACAAACTGTTCCATACCGATAGGCAGACCAGGAAAGGAGGCGGAGTAGCAATCTATGTTAGGGATAATCTGAAGTGTGAAATAAATAAGAAAATAAAAACTGAGCGGAATACAGAATCAATTTGGATAGAATTAATCGACGGTAGAGAAAAATTAATCACAGGAGTAATATATAGACCTCCCAATCTTGATAGAGTCAAAAGAGCAGCTTATCTGGGATGAAATCATGGGGCTTCCGCACACAACAAAGAACCAACATAGTAGGCGACTTTAACCTTGGCCGACATGATTCATTGATACTTTAGATGCTGCAGAATCAGAGGATTTTCTCGAGACCTCCAGGACTGTTTCTAAATTCAACATATAACCAAACCACGGGGTAATAATAATATACTCGATTTGGATTTCATAAAGGCTTGGAAAGAAACCTCATTGGCGGGGTCGGTAGGAATGAATTGCAAACAGATCCTGAAAGAAATTAGATCCCAGTTAGATTTTCAGGGCAGACGTGAGAAAATTCCACTAAAGTACCAGATTTCAGAAGGGCGAACTTTGACAGTTTAAGGAGGCAGCTCAGAGAGAGGGTGTCGCGCTTGGCCGTGAACCTGTCAGATGACACGGACCTGATAACGAGATCTGAGATTGCCGAGTTCCACGACAATTTAAATAGTGAGTTACTTAATGCACAAAGACAGAACATACCATTCAAAAAACTCAGATCAGACAACAATGACCCTAAATGGATAAATAATTATTTAAAGAACATCATTGGCCAAAGGAAGGCTATAGGTAGAAGGATAAATCGTGGCGAAATTCACCTCTGGGACTATTATAGGGTATTGGCGAATAGGGTTAAAACCGAGATAAGGAAAGCAAAGAGGAATAATGAGGTAAGGATAGCAAGGGAGGCGAAGACAAATCCCAAAGGATTCTACCAAATGTATCAAACTAAAACACGAGAAAAGATTGGACCAATACGGTCAGACACCGGCGAGCTCACTGATAACGACAGAGAAATGAGCAATAATTTGAATAATTATTTTTCAACAGTTTTCACTACCGAAAATTTAAACATGATATCCGAGGCACCGAATCTATTCAGAGATAGTGAAGAAAACAAATTAAGTGAGATAGTAGTGAATAGTAACGATGTTAGTAAGCAAATTGACAAACTAAAGCCTAATAAGTCACCTGGTCCCGATGAGATATTTGCCAGAGTATTAAAGGAATGTAAGGAAGAGCTTAGTATGCCCTTAGCAAATTTGTTTAATATGTCCTTAAAAACAGGTGTAGTACCAGAATCCTGGAGGATAGCGAATGTAATACTGATTTTCAAGAAGGGGGATAGATCACTATCCTCTAACTACCGCCCAACCAGTCTAACATTAATAGTAGGCAAATTACTGGAAGTAATCATCTCAAACTCTATTCGAAATCACCTGGAGGAGCACGGATTGATCAATGATTCCCAGCATGGCTTCACAAGGGGACGTTCTTGCCTAACTAATCTATTAACATTCTTTTCATCAGTTTTCGAATCGGTGGACGAGGGGCACAATTATGATGTGGTATATCTCGACTTTAGCAAAGCCTTCGACAGAGTTCCCCACGAAACCTAATTAGAAAGGTAGAAGCACATGGCATCAAAGGTGATATCCTTAAATGGATTAGGGCGTGGTTACAGGACAGGAAACAGCGAGTGAGCATTAACGGCACTAAGTCCCATTGAAGCAACGTCACAAGTGGAGTTCCCCAAGGCTCAGTACTTGGACCATTATTATTTATTATATACATAAACGACATAGATATCGGCATAGACAGCAACATAAGTAAATTTGCTGATGACACTAAAATAGGACGTGTTATTAAATCTGACGAGGACTCGGCAAAACTACAGGAAGATCTAAACAAATTTTTCGAATGGTCTGAGAAATGGCAGATGAAATTCAACGTCGACAAATGTAAAGTACTCAGTATAGGAGATGTAAACAGGGAAACCAGATACCAGATGAACAACGATGCCATAGAGAAATCGGACTGCGAGAGAGATTTAGGAGTAATGATAAGTAGGAACCTTAAACCAAGTAAACAATGTGTTTTTGCTCGTAACAAGGCTAATAAAGTACTTGGGTTCATACAAAGGAGTGTTAGTTACAAGACTAGTGAGGTCATCCTAAAACTGTATCTTGCTCTTGTGAGACCACACCTGGACTATGCAGTTCAGTTCTGGTCACCGTATTACAGAATGGATATAGAATCCTTGGAAAAAATTCAGAGGAGAATGACAAGACTAATCCCGGGCATTTGGAACCTTGAGTATAGAGACAGGCTAAAGCATCTTAATTTGCACTCCTTCGAGAGACGTAGAGCGAGGGGCGACCTGATAGAGGTGTATAAGTGGAAGGCAGGGCTAAACAAAGGGGACATTACAAAGGTACTCAAACTATCCAACCAGGAGCGAACTCGTAACAATGTTTTAAATTAGATAAATTTAGATTTAGGAGTGAAATAGGTAAACACTGGTTTGGAAACAGAGTAGTGGATGAATGGAACAAGTTACCAAATATCATCATTAACTGGAATACGCTGGATAGCTTCAAACATAGGTTGGATGCTTATATGAGCAATAGGGGTTGGGTGTAAACGGGACTGCCCAGTATGGGCCAATAGGCCCGCTGCAGTTTCCTCCATTCTTATGTTCTTATGTTCTTATAGTTTCAAGAAGTGATCGCCTAAATATTCCTGGGAACTTGATAGTCTAAGGCTTCGTAGAAAACGTACCCTGATCCTTATATATAAATAATTAAAAAAGTACTCGTGTTAGGGTGGATGGACCAGACTATAGGCGTTTATTGTAAGGCGTTTTAGATGCACGGAATAGCTAACGCGTTAGCTATTCCCAGAGTTATTAAAAAATACGACTTTGTACCTCGTGTTGGGAATAACTGTTGTACAGCACAATCTTCAGAAAAAAATTAGGAGAACTGTTATTTGGACACAATAAGAAAAGAAATAATGAAGAAAATATATAGAAAATTATGGAAAGAAAGAAAAACAGGAAGAAAAGTCAATCAGTCAACAATAAATAAGAGTAACACAAAAAATCTGGCCCGTTGTAAAAGTAATTTCTCCCGGAACATTTCTTTCAAAATAAAAGAAGGAAGATTGGCGTTGCTTAGTGGTTCAAACCATGGTCCCAGGGATGCCAAATTACTTACCAAATAATTAGCTCTCTCTCTCTCTCTCTCTCTCTCTCTCTCTCTCTCTCTCTCTCTCTCTCTCTCACACACACAAGACTCGTTGATTATATCCAGCTACCTTTTTTTTTCTCAATTTTTCTAAATCATGAGAAGTTTTCAATACACTTAAGAAACTTGATCAGACGATGCAGATTTTCGGTCATTATGAGGCCTCATTAATATCACCCGAGGCTAAAGAAACAATCAGCCGGATCACTAGAGCTAGGCACAGTTAATACGGCCAGTTCCAGATTGAAACTGATCATAAATCAGGAGAAACTCGCTAATGGTCAATATTTGCCTGATTCGGGTAGTCGATTAGAGACCTGAGGTGAGGTCTCTCTCCTCTAAACACATCTAAACAAAGAATAAATAAATTTGTGGTCTCCAAAGGTCTCGAGCAAAAATTCGAGACCACTGTTTCTCACAACGCAGATAGGTTACTGAAATAACCAATTAATTTACGCATACCTAAGAAATCTATTATTTCATTAATACAAAGTTTCAAACTCATTCCCACTCAATGGCCGAAAAGTTATACGCCGTGACAGATAAGTTGTATACTTTTATAACTGACCTGTAATTATAGTTTTTGTCTCAGGTTATACTCGTGATTATATAAAGATCATTTCGGGGATGAAAGCCTGTGGTAGTGTTGTGGTAGTGGTAGTAGTGGTGGTAGTGGTGGTGGTGGCGGTGGTGGTGGTGGTGGTGGAGGTGGTGAGGTGGTGGTGGCGGTGGTGGTGGTGGTGGTGGTGGTGGTGGCGGTGGCGGTGGTGGTGGTGGTGGTACACACACACACACACACACACACACACACACACAAAGCATAATCTGAGGCTCTTACATAAAACTCACGAGTTACTGTTCCAAGAAAGATTTCTCCCTCACCTTCCCAGAACTCGGTGGCGGACAGTTTCCAGAAGCAGCTGTTAACTTCCTAGTGAGGCAGCAGGAAATGTCATGGGGAGTGAGGGGAGACACCAACCCCTCACAGTTTACATGGTAACGTATTTGTCATCCCCTCATCCTAGTATTTACCATTAAGGTGCAAGACTTGTGGAACATTTTTATAGCCCTAGTAATTATAGACATGTGCACAATAATTGGCAAGGGAATTTAGACACATAGGCATGTAGATGCAATATATTTTGAAACATAATCACAGTTATTGGCGTAATCATAATTTTAGCTGTCAGCACAATTATAGACTTGAACATAATTACAGACGTGTTGGTAGCACAGGTCATCCCAGTCTCGTCCGCTGATAGGGGAATAAATAGTCGTATGGTTATCACTAATCTTATAGCACTGAAAAACATCAATCAACCAATTAAAGTAACATCCTTTTGTTTGAGGGTTGGCGACTATGGCCCTCCACTCCAGATGTTGTATCTCTCCGGGACCAGTGGTGGGCACAGCTAAACGAAAAGTTAGCTCGCTAACCACTAATCCGCTAACTAAAAATTAACTTTGCTAACGGTAAACCGTTAAACAGTTAAAAAAAAATAGAGGAAGCTAATGCTAACCGCTAACTTTTATTATACGAATTTAGCTTCGTGTTTTTTGTGTGCTCTAAAACCCTTAAAAACAGACCTAGAGAGCTGAAAATTTCATATGTTGTCTTGTAGCTTAGACATAGAGCTTTCCAAAAAGGTATAGCATGCCAAGATCAGATGATGATCAAGGTGGACATAAATAATTAAATAAACAAATGAAATTAAACATTAGTTTATATTCAAGTTTCAACATACACTTTATAATCTTTATTTACTGTACGAAAAGACAGAAAGTATTAAACGAATCCAAAAACTATAGTACTGTATAGCATAGGTAGCAAATAGCATCATGACTAGATCAGATGATGATCAACTTATCAAGGTGTACACTGTACACAATTTCACAAATAATTAATTTGCATTCTCATACAACCTATCGGGCTTATTCATTATTCATGTAAATATGCAATACCAACCACATACACATTATAACAGTGCATTTTTATATAACTTGTTGTTGGTCTTAGTCATTATACCAGTGCATTTTTATATAACTTATTGTTGGTCTTAGTCATGTAAATAAACAAAAACTAAACTTTAATGAAAAGTAAGTTTTTAGAAAATTTTGTTTGACGCACACCTTGGATGACATCCTGGTTATGAACTTATGCAGTACTTAGCATAACCAAATATATTGACAAAAAAAAATCCTAATTAAATTAACAAATAAATGAGAAATGAAATTATACATTAGTTTACAATTATATTCTATGATTCTTTCAACATACACTGACAGTCTTTATTTACTGTAAAAGAAAAAGTATTAAACTTTAATAATCGAAAAATTCCATTCACTCCGGCTGCAGTGGCTGGGCCTTCTCCATCGCCTCGACGTGATGCTGGTTGCCCTTCATAAACATCAGCTTCTCAAAGTTGCCATCTGACAGGGTGGCTCTCTTGGCCCTTAAGATATCTTTTTCTATAGAGAATAGGCGCTCAACTGCAGCACTGGATGGGATGGCGGTGTTATACTTGTTGAACAGGTCGATCAAGACCTGCTCACCCAAGAAGGCGACGTCAGTCAGGACCTCCTTCGAGCCGGCCTCCAGCCAGGTCTTCACCAAGTTCTGTGCCTTGGACTTCAGTGACCTGTGGCTCCTTCTCTCCCGGGACTGAGTGATGCTGCTGAAGAAGTCATCTTCCTCATCCTCATTGCTGGTGGTGCTGCTGCCCTCCTCACTGGTCTCCATCAGGGCTCTCTCCACGACGGTCTCCATGGCGTTTTTTACCCTGGTGAGCTGGTTGTTATTATACTGCTCCAGCCAGAAAAGGCGAAACTTGGGGTGGAAAGCAGCAGCCAGCTGGCACTCCTGGTCTTCTAGGAAGAGCCCAGAGGACTGCAGTATAGGAGACGTTTGGACTTGGCCTCCTTCAACTTCATGACGGTAGCCGCTTCAGTCGGCAGAAGGCTCCCGAGATAGGCCTGGTCCTCCCTGGATCTTATCCAATGCCTTGGCAGCCTTGGACATCACCTGGGTGTACTCCGTCAGGAAGCCGACCTCAGAATCAGTGAAGTTTTGCAGCTTCAGCTGCGTCATCACCCTGTGGATGGCTCCCCTCTTCTTCTCCAGCAGATTGTTGAGGACAACAACAGAGTCATAGGTCGAGTTCCATCTGGCACTGTTGGGGACCACCAACCTCCTCTTCAACGCATCCAGAATGCTGTCTGCTGCCACTGTGCTGCGGCTCTGCAGGTTCCACAGCGCCTGTGCCTTGGACATGGCCTTCCTGTAAGCCGACTTGAACGAAGCACTGTCAAGAGCCTTGTCAGCATCCACGCTGGCTACTAAGTTGAAAGTGTGGGCTGCGCACCTCATGTGCACTGGCAGGTTGAGGCCCAGGCCGCTGGACTCGTCAAGGGCGGCATCAACAGAGATGTACTCAACTTCGTCCATATCACCAGCCTCGGGATCCACGTCCGGGTCCACATTCTCGACGCCCTCCACGTCTGGGTCGGCAGCAGGCTCAGGAATGTCTGGCAAGAGTTCAGCTTCAGTGCCAAACTGCACAAACGCCTTGACGAAGTTGCTTGTGGTCCCGGTCACCTTGTCCTGCAGGTGGAACTTGTAATGGGTGTCCACCATGGCCTCGGAGAGAACATCAAAGGTGTGATGCCCTCTAAGCCGAGAGCAGGCCAGGACGGCGTGCTGTCTCTTGCGGGTCTTGGGGTCCAGCCAGTGTGCCGTCATCCCCAGGTAGGACCTGTTGTGGGCCACCCAGGAGACATTCTTGAGCAATCTGTAATTACAAATTTTAAATTGTAAAGAGACATATCTATCTGTCAGGCCATTGAGGGAGGCAAACATGCCGCACACCATCAGATATACTAATTCACACTCACTACGTGAGTCATTTTGTAGGCCAATGGAAAGGGACTGTGCTTCTAAACTTGTCATAACTTGCAATGCCTCCCACGAAAAATATGAAAATATGAAAAAAATATGAAATACAGTTCGCAATAATAATAATTTAATAAACTTGTATAATTTTAACCTCGTAACAATAAAAAAAAAGAAAAAACACACAGCAATACAGAATCACAGTAGAAAAAATGACTTCTAGAGTAATAACCATTGCAACTTTAGCATTATATAAATACACAAATTATATGAAAATATAAAAATACATAATTCATTTCAAGGGAAGTTATATAACAATACGAACTGCCACAACAAACTTCTATTGTACTTCTAAACGTATCATAACTTGCAATGCCTCCCACGAAAAATATGAAAACATGAAAAAAATATGAAATACACCATATAATAATGCAATAATCTTGTATAATTTTAACCTCGTAACAAAAAAAAAAGAAAAACAGCATCACAGAATCTCTGAATCACAGTAAAAAAAATGAATTCTACAATAATAATCATTGCAACTTTAGTATTGTATAAATAATTAAAATAAACAAATTGTATGAAAATACACAAAGAATTAATTTCAAGGGAAGTTATAAACTTATATAACAATACAAACGGCCACAACAAACTCTTCTACTGTACTTCTAAACGTGTCATAACTTGTAATGCCTCCCACGAAAAGTATGAAAACATGAAAAAATATGAAATTCGCCATAATAATAATTTAATAAACTTGTATAATTTATAAATATCTTATAAGATATTCCTCCAGCTGTTTATGGCTGCCCAAGATCCTCCTGCCCAGGGTGCGGCGGGACATCGACGTCTTGCTGGGGTTCAGCTTCTTGATCAGGCTGACAAAGGTTGGGGACTCCATTACATGCAACGGTAGCATGTTGCAGACGAACAGGTCCACAATCCTTTTGTCCACCACAGACTGACGGACGCCAGTGCCAGCAGCTGATTGGCCAAACGCCTCTCCAATGGTGGGCTGGCGTGATTTCTTTGCAGGTGGCCGCGACGACTGGCTGCTGCTCCTGCTACTGGCATCGCTACCAGAAGACTGGCTGTGTTTCCCACGGGAAGAGCCAGCCTTGATCCTCTCCTCAAACTGGATGGCATGCGCTGGGTGTTTCCTCTTGACATGCGACTTCAAGTTGTAGAGGCTTGTCGCCTGTCCTTTGATGGTGGTCTCCTTAGGCTGGCACATGACGCACTGGATGTAACGTGACAACGTCGTAAGTGAACTGGACTCAGAACTGCGGAATTACACAATGCTGCTCAGCTGCTGCAGCACCGCGTCGACAAATCATGTCTTGTCACGTTTACACGTACTAACAAGCAGTCAGCCAAGCGTGCCTGACTGGCTGTTGGAGACACGCGTCGCGGCGTCACAGGCTTACAACAGACAGGAACAAACATGTATAAATTTTGTTAGAGGACTTAAAGTTAGCGGAACTAAATTTAGCGGAAGCTAATTGGTCAGCTAATGGTTTCCAAAGTTAGCGAAAACGCTAATCCTCTAACAAGAAAGTTTGCTTCGCTAATTAGCGGTTAGCGGATTAGCGGAACCGTGCAAGCCACTGTCCGGGACCACAACTTGTAATATTATTCATCTCTCCTAATCTCTACCATTCCCTGGCCTTCCTGCCCATTAATAAATCTACCATTATCCCCTTATGGTCCAACTATCTTATTTTTCTCGTTCTACAGATGTCCATTATACTTGTTAATAGTCAAAAGAGTCTAATCTTTTCATAATGAGGTGTCATAGTACTCACAGGTGAGAATATATAATTAACACTCCTGTATATACACGCTGGTGAAGGCCGCTTGTCCAAACATTCCAGTGACATTGTTTACGAGGAAAGGTTCGGCGACGAACAAAACACGCTGTAAATAGAACAAAAAATAATTATAAGTGAATATTTTTCACTATATTGTTAATAGTTGTGTCTTGCAAAAATTAAGACAAAGTGAATAGTGCTTAATAACCCTGGTAGTTGAAACACCTTAACATCAATGGGAATTAAGACATTGAAAATTAAAAGAAAAGCGAATAATGATTGATAAACCATTTTGGTCAATGCGTTAATAACAAGACACCTCACTACCCTTGCCAAACTCAGTTACACTAGCGCACCCAAGGGGTGGGCCCATGGGGCCCGGACCCCACCCTAAGCCCACGGTTCCTTAACCGTCCGTGGTCAGCTGCTGGAATCCAATTGTAATCAGTTTATCATCTAAGGAAATATTTTGTTTTAATCTAAAATAATCAAATATTATATTTTGACCCAAAATTATTTTTTGCTCTCTTTTATACTGTATAAAACAATTTATTAGGTCTCAGCTTTCACCAAATTACTTAAAAAACCCCGCTAGCTCGGCCTTCGGCCACGCAAATTCACTCCCTCATTGACGAATTTCTGGGTACGACCATGGCCTCCAAGCCCCACCCTTACAGAATTTCTGGGTGCGCTACTGCTCCCTTACTGTTACTGTCTTTAACAACAACAATCATCTAATTTCAGAGTTACTGTCTAAATCAGTCTCACAAAAATATTTGTAACAATCTGAAACATGATTTAAAATAGTGTTTATATTATAAAATTTCTTGCTAAAAGATTTATTTTTCTCTGTCATTCTCGCTGTTTTTCGCTTGCACTGTATTTTAATTTATATAACAATAGCATTAGAAATTTGAACAAATGTTATACGGATGACAATTATAGCAAAAGCTACAATAATTAATCTAATAAAGTGATGATACAAAGCGGAATGATAAAAACATTAACTAAATCTAATAAGAATATTGATGAAATTAAATACAATTAATGATAATAGTAATAAGGAAAATATTACCTTTACTAATGTACTAATATTAATAGTTAAAATAGTAATACTACTGAAAAAGTATTAATGATGAAAATAAACGATAATAATAATAATAATAATAATAATAATAATAATAATAATAATAATAATAATAATAATAATAATAATAATAATAATAATAATAATAATAATAATAAAATAATAATAATAAAAATAATAATAATAATAATAATAATAATAATGATAATAATAATAATAATAATAATAATATTAATAATAATAATAATAATAATAATAATAATAATAATAATAATAATAATAATAATAATAATAATAAATAATAATAATAAAAAAAAAAAATAATAATAATAATAACAATAATAATCGCCATCACCAACACAATTGCAAGACGTGATCGCCTAAATATTCCTGGGAACTTGATAGTCTAAGCACTAAGGCTTCGTAGAAAACGTACGCTGACCCTTATATACTGTATAAATGATTAAAAAGTACTCGCGTTAGGGTGGGTGGACCAGACTATAGGCGTTTATTGTAAGGCGTTTTAGATGCACGTTTTTTTTAGCTACACAAATTTATTGACAAAGCTTGTAGTACAGTTTGGCTATTCTGAGTAATTCAGTCAGGTCTTGACACTGAGGAT
>NW_024713129.1:26090746-26147504 GCF_018991925.1 Homarus americanus
TAAAACCACACTTAACACCCAGATTAGCTGCTCCACTGACCACTACGCTTCTTCTCTCAAGGCTAGGTGTTCCCATATATATACACGAAATACGACGAATTTCAGGTTCGTTTAAGTTTAAATTTTTGCACTTACAGAACTATAATCAACTTGTTCACCCTTATTTAAAGTATCCCATAAGTAATGATATTAAGGTTTCAATCATATTTGAGTAATTATCAATATTGTTACACCAAATTCACCAACAGCAAATGAAATCTGACAGTGCCCACTTAAAAATGGGGGGGGAGCCAAAACAGGTTTCAACTAGGTGCAATCCTTTTCAATTATTTCATGTCTTACGCTTTGTTTTAGGTCCTATCTAATATACTACTGAATATAGAATTATATTTATCATTATATCACAGTTACTTTTATTGTCTTACATGCCCCAACTCTTCAATATTAATCAAAATATTCTCCATAAGCCGCCATAATCCGTGTATTTACACAGTTTCAGTGGGAGAAACTATCTGATTGGTTGTTAGCTATTCGGGCGCTGCACATGCGAACGCCTGATCAAGGTGTTTGCTTTTCCCTCTCAAGGTGCCACGCACACAACTTAGCAGAAGTGTCTGAGCAGACAGAATAGCTAACGCGTTAGCTATTCCGTTCATCTAGAACGCCTTACAGTAAACGCTTATCAAACACCTGTTCTCGCTATGAGTACTCGGTAGCTAGGCCAATGATCCTATATTTAGAACTTTCGTATTCCATAAAAAAATTGGTGTTTAATTTCCTAATGTAGTGTAGTGGACGTCTCCCCTACAACTGCGTATGCATTCTGACGTGCTGGCATCTCCTAGCAACCAAGCGAGAGCTGACGCCAGATGGTACGGTTGCTTAGCAACGAAACTAGTCACCGGCGACTTTCTGGGTTTTCCCAACATGATTCATAGAGGACTGGCGGCTGCTGCTGGGTATATAAGCTCTGTCTCTCCATTGAGATCACAATATACAACCTGAATCTGCTGAAGAAATTGGATTAAAAGTTATCACTACAACAAAACATGGAATCCCAACATCGAGACCAACAGGAGGGACAATAGTAAAAAACTGTGAAGGAGGGATATACAAGTGGACATATCAAGAAAAATCCCTAAGTGAAGATTATGTCTGGTCACTAATTACTACGGACAAACTAAAGATTACGACCAAAGACTTTAAAATAGTAGACCCGTCAGAGTTTAGAAGAGTCAGAAGCGGGAAACAGGATGATAGGTCTCCACTTCAACAGTCACAATCCAAGTATAAGAAATAATGGACAATAGACAAACAGTAAGAACTTTAAGAATAATACAACACAACGTAAGAAACTGGAAGACCGAGAGAATTAACCTAAGTAATATATATCAAGAAATTGACCCTGACATTATACTAATAAACAGTCACGGTGAGACAGAAAACAACAACATAAAACTCTTTAACTATTATGTAAACCAAAGAAATAAATCGGGCGAGAAAAATGACGGAGTAGCGATAGCGGTTAAAAGAAACTTAAAATTTAAACTAATTGATGACTTCCAGGATGAATTTCTAGCAATAAAAATAAATACAACTCAAGGAGACGTAATTATTGCTACTACTTATCTCCCACCGAGACGACCCTACTTACCTATAGAAGACCTATTAAAATTGGCTAACAATAGTCATCCGATGTACATCTTAGGAGACTTTAACGCCAGACATAGGATTTTTGACAATACAAATAATAACGTCGTGGGAAACGCCCTTAATCAATTAATAAATTTAGGGAAAATCAATCATCTGGGTCCTAACATTCCAACCTGGAGAAATCACAATACACAATCGACACCAGACAAAATTTTTACCAACAACAAAGCCTTTTTCAATTACCATATAATACAGGGACCTCTGACAGGCAGTGACCATCTACCAATTATACTAACACTGTCAACAAGCCCCATACAGATACCAATAAAAAAGAGACTGAAAATGAGTAAAACAGACTAGGACAGCTTCAAAGACGACTTAAGTAATCACCACTCGATTAACCTACAAGGGAAAACAACAGAAGATATAGACTCAGAAATGGACAGACTGCACTCAGCAATAAAAACATCTATAACCAAACACACTCCTACTTCACACTTTAGAACATTACCCAACAACAGACTATCAGAAGAAGTTAAATTAATCCAGACCTATTACAATGAAATAAACAGGTATATGGAAAGACACGGCAGTAACAGATGGCTATATACGACACAGATAGCACTACAGATAAAATTAAGAGACGCATGTAAGGAAGCAAACAATAAAAAATGGAATGATATTATAATGGCTGATATGACTAAAGACACAAAAACATTTTGGACTTCCATAAACAAGATGATGGGGCACAACAAGCAAAAACACCACATTAAAGACCAAAATGGAACAAAATTGCACGAGGAAAATGAACAAGAGTCAGCATTCAAAGGAATGGGTAAAAGTTTTAAAAATATCAGATGAGGAAAATGAAGATTTTGATAGTGAACACGAAGAAAGGATAGAAGAAGAAATGGGAAGACAAATACATAGAATCACCCCAAGGCAATATATAGACTATAACTTATTACCTAATAATCAAATAATAACCATGGGAGAAATGATGCGCTGTCTGAGGAAATTTAAGGAAAAAGCCCCTGGGCTCACAGGTATTACACGAAATATGATCATGAATCTACCTGAAAACATTTTAAATACACTATTAAACATTTATAACGCATGCTTAATAACTGGTTACTTTCCAGACAAACTAAAATATGCTAAAATGATATTTATTCCTAAGGAGGGTAAGGACAATAAGGAAATATTAAACTACAGGCCAATATCTTTATTAGAAATTACCGGGAAACTATTGGAAAAAATATTAAATTCAAGACTTATAGCCTTTTTAACACAACATGGGAAAACTAACAACAGACAACATGGATTTATGCCCAATAGAAATACCCTAACTGCAATAGCTACAATAACGGAAATAATTGCAATAGAAAAAAGCAAGGGTAACCAGATCAATATAATTTTAAGGGATGTTTCTAAGGCTTTTGATAAAGTTTGGCATTTAGGCTTGAAATATAAAATATTAAAACTGGGACTTAACGAATACTTGCTAAGAATATTGTGTAACTATTTAGATGATAGGAGAGCACAAATTCAAATTGGAAACTTTTGGGAACTATGTTTAATCTTGAGAGTGGAGTACCTCAAGGAGGATGCCTTTCTCCAACACTATATACAATTTATACTTCAGACACACCTCAACCTACCCCCTTTAGCGAATATGTAATGTTTGCTGATGATATTACTCAAATAGTATCATACCCAGGAAAATCAACTCAATTTATGGCACTCTACACGGTAAGAGCGATAAAAAACATAAATGATTTTGAGAAAAATGGAAAATCAGGACAAATAAGAACAAATTCAAGATAATACCAATAGCCAAGATTAAAACAAGTCCAGTAATAGTCGACCAGGAACTATACCCATACGACACTGAAGGCAGGATGCTTGGATTAAAACTAACAAAAAGAGGATATATAACATACTTAAAAGATAAAGAACGACAGGCAAGAATAAGATTATCAAAAATAAAACGCTTTAAGAACCTTAGCATTAATAACAAAAGAAAGATTTATATTGCCCTTGTTAAATCAATTATGGACTACCCACCCATCCCATTGAACACCCTTAGTAAAACGTGCATTAAAAGGTTACAAACAGTACAAAATATAGCCCTCAGATTTATATATAACATAAAATATACAGACCACATCAATAATGAACAGCTACACAAGAGAGCAAACCTCTTAGCAATCAATGTAGATATACACAACAAAGCTGTAAATATTTGGAAAAAAGTGACTGAACTTAACACAGAAACATATCAAAACTGGATAAATAATATAGACAACGAAGAATTCCAAGAACACAGTTGGTTTAAATCAGCCAGGAAGAAAGTAATTGAACCATCTCCTGCCCCAATATACATATAAAACATTAATAGAGAGAATAAAAGATGAGAGTGACCTACCAGCTCCACAAGAACCTGGCAGGCCTCTCCATACAGTGTACCTTTAGACTAACATAACTAATATTTAACATTTAACATTTAACATTTAACATTGAACTAACATCTTAGTAAAAAAAAAAAAATAAATAAATAAAAATGTGACTACCCTCCCAGCTACACAAGGACCTGGGCGGGCTCACTAACTCAAAAAAAAATTAAATAAAAAATAAATAAAAAAATAAAAAAATATTAATAATATTAATAATAATAATGTGATTACCCTCCCAGCTATATCAGCCAGGAAGAAGTAATTGAACCACCTCCTGCCTCAACATACACATTTCTACATAAAACATTACTAGAGGAATAAAGATGAGAGTGACCAACCAGCTCCACTAAGAACCTGGCAGGCCTCTCCATACAGTGTACCTTTAGACTAACACAACTAACACTTAACTAACACCTCAAAAAAAAATAAAAAATAAAAATGTGACTACCCTCCCAGTTACACAAGGACCTGGGCGGGCTCACTAACTCCAACAATAACAAATAATAATAATAAGCAGCATTATATAAATAAACCAATATTAATACAAAGGTCTGACGACCCAAGGGAGCAGAACAAAGACAAAATACCAATAAGAAAGATGAAGCGATCTGGTTGAGCCCAGATTCTTTCTACTCCTACTGTATTTCAGTTTCACCACTTTTCCTTCAACTCCTAATAATCTTCTTTCACCTCTTAACTAAAGACTTCGTATCGTATCGAGATTCATTCTGACCATTCTTCCTGAACAAGCAACACCTCCTCCTCCGCCGCTGCCTGGCTCCCTTCGCTTCTCCTCTCCTGCCTGGCGGCCCTCGCTCCCGCCAGCGAGCATGGCGACCCACCAGCTGTCCTTCTCTGAGCTTCCTCACCAACCAACTCTCATTCTGCCCATCTTCCTGAACAAGCAACACCTCCTCCAGCAAGCTCCACGCTGTATATTATACAAGAAAACCACATTAGAGTTTCCTTCCATCCTGAGTGCTAGACAACATTAATATCTCGATACCCCTACAGTAGTGTTTCAATTATTGAAAATGTTTAGGGACACATCAAGAACCTTCACTAATCTAAATATGGAAGATGGTGAGCGAACATAAGTTTATCCCAATTGATTATTTTCTTTAACTTACAATATACCTTCAGTTCCGTTTCATCAAAGCCGTTTCAGCAGAGACATTTTAGCAATGCCTTTTTTAGTAAAGTTATTTTAGCAAACCCGTTTTAGCAGTGCTGTTGTAGTAAAGTCGTTACAGCAAAGACGTTTTAGCAGGGCCACTTCAGGAAAGTCTTTTTAACAAAACCGTTTTAATATAGAACCGCGATTAAATCTCGATTAATACACAAGGAAATATGCGAAAACGAAACGAGGCTTATATAAAAACTAACAACGACATTCAAAGGTACTACAGACAAGCCAAGAAAGATTATCTAAAAACGAAATGCAAAGAGATTGAAAATTATGAGAGAAAGCATAATTATAGGGAAATGAAAAGAAAGATTATACAAATGACACAGAAAAAAAGGAAATAAATGGGGTGTGACTATTAAGAGCAAAGACAATTAGATCCTGTTTGAAGCAGAAGGAAAAGAGAGATGGGCAGAGTACGTAAAAGAACGAAACAATGATAAGGATAGAGTAGAGGTAAAAACGAAAATAAAATAAAGACTGAAGTTCTAATTCTGGAAACAAGTTGAGGCAGCTGTGAGCAGAATGAAAAATTATAAAGCTGGTGGGGTTGATCAGCTTCCAGCAGAATTTATAAAACAAATGGGAAAGAATGGGATCAAATGTTTGTGTAAAATATGTAATTGTATATACTTTACTTCAAAGGAGACCTTCCCAGTGATTTTTAAAGGTCATTATTTGTATTATTACCTAAAATACCAAGAGCCTTAGAATGCACCCAACTTAGAACAATAAGCTGGATAAGTCATGCCAGCAAAGTTTTATTAAACATAATTTTAAGTACTAGAATAAAGATTAGAAGAGAAAATGAGTTATCTGAAGAGCAGATTGGTTATGGAAAGGGAAACGAAACTAGAGAAGCTATACTGTATTTTTTTTGAGAGTTTTAAGTGAAAGGGGTTTAGAGGTCCAGAGAAATTTGTTAATCTGCTTTGTTTATTTTGTAAAATCATTTGATAAGGTAAAGCACAATATACTAATAGAGATCTTGGAAAAAATAAACATTATTGAAGAGTATATTAGAATTTTAAAGAATATTTACTGGCAACAGGAGGCTGCAGTGTTATTAAATAACTAACTTACTACAGTAATTGGTTCGCAGTTAGACATGGAGTAAGACAAGGCCGTGTTATATCTCCAACATTGTACAGTAAATATATATCCAGAATTCTTAATATGAGAAGTTATAAGTGATAATGGTAAAGTAATAGCAAATACGGTGTATGCTGTGCAGATGATTCTGCTCTTTTTCACAGATAGTGAAAAAACATTAAAAAAATTCGTCAGCAAACTAGTGGAAAAAAGTAAAAAAAGATGATTTGAGAGTTAATGCTGTAAAGACGAAAGTAAAGTTTGTTTCCAAATTAGAAATAAATCCTAAATAAAAATTATGGGAGGCAACAGCAACTTAAACACGGGTTATATTTTGTGCACTTGGGAAGTAACGTTAGCTGTGATGGTAGATATAAGGAAGAAATCAAAGCAAGAATAGGGCAGGTAAAAACAGATTTAATAATATAATTTAAAAGATAGATTCGCTTCAATTTGAGAAAAAAAAGCTGTAGAAAGGCTTCATATGGCAAGGACTATTGTATGGGTCAGAAGCGTGGACACTTTCAGCAGACACCAGAAAGAGGTTGGTGGCCTTTGATATGTGATGTTATAGGCGAATGCGAAGAATAAACTACACTGACAGGAAACAAATGAAGAAGTGCTAAGATTATCAAAAACTTCAAGAGAAATAATTGAAATGTACAGGAAAAGCAAAATTAGATACTTTGGTAATATAATTAGGGATGAGGGATAATATCAGAAATATTAATGGGCAAAGTTGAAGGTAGGAGGGCCAGGGGAAGGCAGAGACCGGGAAGGATGAATAAAATTAAAAACTGGGTCCGCAGACAGATACAAAATCCTAGAGAGGAATGGTAAAAACAGCTTAGAACTTTTTGAGTGGGGGACTGTGGTCGCCGACCCTCAGATATGAGGGTGACATGATGCTGAGATATAATCAGGCATCACGTGATGTGACCCGTCAGTGGTGTTTTCACTCAATCACACCATGGCTCTCACTGTGTTTGTGTTTGTTGTGTTTTTTTGTGTGTGTAGTGAGCACTACGGTAAATTAATAAAAAATAATTGATTTAGATGTGCACTGCACAACTACATAATTTGCTTCGGCATGCCAACATAAATATCAAGAGTTTTTCCTGTATATCATTTTTATTTAAAACAAGCTATGAATATAGAATTTACACATGTTAAAAATATAATTTATTATTTGCCTCTACATTTCTTCTACTAACGATAAGCTTTTGCACTTAAGATCTTTATTCTCCAATAAAACTCACCTACCATTCATATTTTCCCAAATGGTTTCACTTGCTACTGCCTGGTAGGCCCCAATCCTGCAGTAGTCAAGGTATGGGCGATTTGCTGTCATGCTCTTGTCTTCACTGGGATCATCATCCTGCCATCCATCACCTTGTTGAAAATTATTCCCTTTCTCTTCTTGAAGGGATCAGGGAGCCAGTGACTCTCATTTTGAGTAAAATAAGGCAAACTGGATATCCTTGTCAGATCTTAGCAGACAGCTGTCAAGCTGTAGACCCACCCGGGCACAGGTCACTGGCCCACATCGGGGCCTGGGGGGGGGGGCAAAATGTAATAATAATAATAAACTAGCGGAATCGCCGCCCTCCCGGCGGCTCTTTCGCTAGGCCACGGTAGGACGCCACCTTCCGGGAGGCTCCACATCGTCTCACTGCAGTGCATGAAGGTAGACCATATTTTTGGTTTTGCCATTAGCAGCAAGTACGTACAGATTTTTGCCAGTTCCTACTCTGGAGCATCCAACATAGAACTGTCCATGAGAGAAGCAAGGAAACACTAGGTTTAGGCCAACCATCTTTAGGGACTGTCCCTGGCTTTTGTAGATGGTCATGGCAAAGCTCACTTTAACCGGGAACTGAAGTCGCTTGAACTCAAATGGCAGGTCAGTGGTGATGAGAGGTATCCTTGGTATAAAAAGTCCTCTCCTTTAGCTTTTCCTGTCAGTATTGTAGCTTCCAGTACATGTGGCATCATGTACTTCTTATGATAATAATAATAATAAGGAACCATAAATATGAAAATTTAAAAAAAGATCAAAAGTGAGAAACAATATGTGTATGCTGTGTTGTCAATAGTAAGAGAAACAATTGAGACCCTGCAGTTGTGTGTAAATGAGGAAAAAAGTCAAATCAGCAACCTGGGACTTGGTCACTATTTTCGTGATGCCATATGACAGCAGGGTCTACTATTACACGCAATTGCAGGGTCTCATTTGTTTCTCTTACTGTTGACAACACAACACAACGTGCATATATTGTTTTTCACTTTTGATCTTTTTTCATTTTTGTATTTATAGTTCTTTATTCTTATTTTTCGAGGAATGACAGGTAGGGTCTGGCGAAAGTCTCCAGCAATGACCATTGTAATGCCACCCATGATCTGGTCATTTTCTCGTATGTCTTGCAAGGTCCTGTCTAATGCTCCAAACGCTATCGTGTGAGACATAGTGCATTCATCCCAGACTATGAGGCTGCATTTTTCTAAGAGTTATGCCATTGCCGATCCTTTTTTGATGTTGCACACTGGATTCTCATTGTGAGCGAGGTTGAGAAGCAGTTTAAAAGTTGAGTGTGCAGTACGTCCTCCTTCTAGTAGTGTTGCAGCAATGCCTGAGGATGCCATAGCAAGAGCAATTTTCCCCTGATAACGTACTTTGGCCAACAGAAGGTTGATCAGGAATGTTTTTCCTGTCCCGCCAGGTGCATCAAGAAAGATCATACCTCCTGCTCCTCTTGTATCGCTTGCAAGATCTGTTCATAAGCATTTGCTTGATCAGGCACCAGGTGAGGCTCATTTTCTTTAAGAAAATTCACCAGAACTTCAACTGAGTAGTCTGTCTCTCTGAGCAACTCCCTGTTCGCAGCTACTGGTTCTTCTCGGTTTGGGGAAGGCAATTCAAAATCAGTCAGATTTTTTCCGCATAGCTCCATCACTTTGTCTTCCAGCATGATCAGAGCCCTGTTAAACATGTCATCCATGAACTCAATGTCTTGACCAGGATGTTCTCTTCTTGCTTGATGAAGCAGATCCTCCGAAAGACTTTCTTGGTGGTTTTTCCAGAGCTGGCTTGGGTTGGAAAGTCCACATGTAGCAGTGTACAGTACACCCGTCTGCAGCCATTTATTCCACCACCACCACCCTTCAACTATCCACACATTGAATTCTACAGTGACTGATTAGCAAAATGTTCAAAAGAGTGTAAAATGTATAAACGCAAAATAAATTAGTACCTTACTTCAATAAAATAGTGACTATGATTTGCATTACTTCAGGACGAAAAACCTCTGTAAACTGTGCAGTCATTAGCCCAAGTACTACATTTGTAGTCAACAAAATTCGTACCTACTTCAATGGTATATATTTCTAAAGTTGTTCCTGTAAAATACTGCATGCTTTCTATGAGGCCTTCAGAACAGAATGACGAACTTAAGAAATTTCACCGACGCCGTGCATGTTTGAGCACAAAGAGGTGACAAGTTGCTATAAACGAAAAGAACCCCTACATTATCAGCATAAAATCACACTTAATTTAATAATAATTACTTTTCATTGCAAATTTATATATATCAAAGAAAAGGTTCAATACCAATTTCTTTTTACATTTAATGCATTAAATTGGAACCCGTTTGAAGACATAGACTACAATATGTAATCATTGAGTTTGCATGGGTAGCCCTGACAAATTTATCTTTATCCTGGCTCGATAAACAGCAAGTTAGTAATTTCATCACGGTATACCTGTACATACAACAAAAAAATCACAACAGGATTCAGTAAAAAATTCGATCGTTTGATGCCTGTTCATCAAAGCGTGTTTAAATTTTAAACAGACAACTTGACAGGAGGTATCGGACACTGAAAAAAAATGCACTGCTTGCCAGTCATCGATAACGGCTGGAGCAGGTAAAAGGTGGAGGATTAGACCATTACAGGCGCCTTGTTGGGGAGAGGTGTGCCCAGCAGGGGTCAGAGAAGGCGTGTGCACCCTTCTCGCTTCTGGAAACTGACCGCCACCGAGTTCTGAGAAGGTGAGGGCGAAATCTTTCTTGGAACAGTAACTCAAGAGTTTTACGTGATTTTTTTTGTGTTAAGATTCTGCTTAACTGTAAGTAACCAAATAAGATGTGTGTGTGTGTATATATGTGTATGTGTGCATATATATATATATATATATATATATATAGTTAATGAATATGATGTATTTCTTTGTGTATGAACTTCTGTCCTGCGTGGCAGTGAGAAGCGACACCACCCTCAGTGTCAAGACCTGACTGAATTACTCAGAATAGGCAAACTGTACTCCAAGCTTTGTCAATAAATTTGTTAAACTTAAAACTGACGCTAGGGTCATGATGTACATTCATTTCTATTTCAGTTTTAAGTGCTTAAACTACCATCCACGGTTATTAAGCACCGTTTACTATATCTTTATTTATGCAGCAAATAAAATCGTCATTTCCTTTTTGGTTTAAGATGCTTCAGCATATAGGATTATCAGCTAGAGGTGTATTTCAGTCTCAGCAACACCCGGGATCTCTGCTGGGAGGCGTGTGGGCAGAGGTACTGACTGACCTTCCTCAACGCCGTCATTAGGAAGTCAGCCTATTCTCAGAACTAACCATCACAACCACCAAGGTCTTCTGCGAAGCTCGGGAGTAGACCACTTCGCCGAAAAACATGCCGAGTTCTTATATAACTGTATAAGAAGGTCACCCTTTGTTGGCAAGTGTGTGCAACCTCTGCCCTTTGGGTATAGGGATCTTCACGTGAATGTGTGTGAAGGGGAGTTGCATACACAAAAAAGTGCTTTAACACACGCTGCTAGAGACAACACTACACTACACAGACACACACACACACACACACACACACACTGCTGACTCCCTGAGATCCAGATTTCCATGAGCTAAACTAGTGATATGCGGTGACTTCAATGAGTTAGACATCAGTGACATCACCCAACACCTCCACCTTACACAAATAGTTGACTTTCCCACACATGGCAATGCCACCCTTGACCTCATCATGACTGATCTCGGTAACCACTACCTTCCCCCCCAGCCGCTGCCTCCCATGGGACGCAGCCCCCACCTGTCCCTGCTGTGGTCACCTACCCCCACCTTCTCACCACCGCCAGTTGCCACCAGGACTTACCGACCCACCCCTGACTCTGCTATGCGGCGTTTTGGACAATGGATAACCCGGTATCCCTGGACTGAAGTGATCACGGTAGACGATTTGCAGAACAAGTGGGACAATTACCTGTACACTATCACCAAAGCCTACCACCACTTCTTTCCAGCCAAAACACTGAGGATCCATCCCGATGATGTCCCGTGGATTACGCCCCGAATAAAAAGACTTATTGAGCAGCACAACAAGGCATACTACACCAACAACCGCCTGTACAAAAGTCTACGTAACCAGGTCATCAGGGAAATCAAGTCTGCCAAGAAGACTTATTATCCCAGGAAAGTGCACGGCCTCAAGGAAGTTGGCATTGGTCAGTGGCACTCCAAGGTAAAAGATCTCTGTGGTCTCAACCGTCAGTCTCCCACACTTCCTTTCATCTCACATTTACCTAGTGAGGAGGCAGCTGAGATAATTAATAACTATTTTGCTACCATATATCATACCTTACCCAGTCTTGACCTCACTCTCCTCCCGGCTTACTTACCTTCCCCCTCCCCTCCCCCTTCCAGAGTTCAACCATATGAAATCGCCAACAAACTCCTGAAATTTAAATCCAAACGCTCCACGACCCCAATTGACCTCCCAATCAAAATATGCAAGGAGTTTGCAGTCGAACTTGCCACCCCCTTCTGTTCTATTATTATTAAAGCATCCCTCAGACAAAGCAAATGCCCTAATGATTGGAAAACCGCATTTGTCACCCCCTATCCCCAAGGTCACCACCCCACAGTCCCCTAACGACCTCAGGCCAATTGCCATTACCCCCATACCCAGTCTACTTTGCGAGGACTGTGTTTTTGAGTGGGCATTTGCCAGAATCTATCAGTCAATTGATCCACAGCAATTTGGCAATATGAGGACCTCCTCTACATCACACTGCTTGGTGAGCTTTCTGGATTTTCTGCACAAAAACTTGCAGAAACGTAAGACATCACTGGCCGTTGCCCTTGTTGACTTCAGGAAGGTCTTTGACCTTGTTGATCACTGCACTGTTATCAACAAGGCTATTGCACTAGGGCTTCCCACCAACCTGGTCTCATGGCTCACTGATTTCTTGAGTGGACGTCGCCAGGCAGGTATCAGGGCTCGGTCTCCACATTCCAACACCTCACCTGCGGTGTTCCCCAAGGGACCTGACCACCAACCGTTGTGTGCTATTTAAAGATTAGTAGGGTCATTACCTAATACCTGACCATTGTGGACCTGGTCTCACCCTTCTCTGTATATATACACCTTGATTTGTATTTCTTTCTCTAGTCTGTACTCACCCCTGAAGATGTGAATTACACGAAAGCGCTTGGGAACTTCGTGTTTTCTTCTTTCCTTGTGGTTATCAGCATATATATATGTATATATATATATATATATATATATATATATATATATATATATATATATATATATATATATATATATATATATATATATATATATATATTATTTCTCATTCTTGACTGTTTTTTTTTTTTATTCATAGTTAATTTTTTTTGTTTCGTCTCCCAGGCCCCGTTGTGGGTCGGTGACTTGTATCCGGGTGGGTTAATCCCTGTAACAGCAACAAGAAATAGAAACAATTCTTAGCGGTGGCGAGAAATGGATTAGGGTGTGGTTACAGGACAGGAAACAGCGAGTGAGCATGATAAGTAGGAATCTTAAGCCAAGTAAACAATGTGTATTTGCTCGAAACAAATCTAATAAAGTACTTTGGTTCATTAGCAAGCAATAAACATAGGCATTTCTAAGACATTTTTCTTCGATGATTTTCCCTCGCAACAACCCAAAACCGAGATATTAAATATGCAGGGGGTGCCTGGGGGGTCCACCTGACGATTAGGAAGTTGGGTAAGGTTAGGTAGGTTTGGTTGGTTAGGATAACATAATTAGTATTACGTGGTTGATAGCTCCAAGCAAACCTACCGAACCTTACCTAACTTCCTAACCGGGAGGTGAACCCCCCAGGCCCCCCGTGCATATTTAATATCTTGGTATCAAAGTACCATAGTCGATTAATAATCTCCCATGAAATGCATAAGCACGACGATTAATGTCGAATTGGTAGCTATATTTTTATACAGAAGCGATCATTAGTTCATTTACCCAGCAGCGGAAGTTATCCGGCCAGTACTCCTCCTTCTCCTCTTGCTACCATATCTACCCTTCCTTCGCCTCCTTCAATCCCAACCTCCTCTCCTTCTCCCTCAATTCCATCTTCCCCCCTCCCCCTCCAACCGAGCCCACCCGCATCTCTATCTGACCAAACATACAGGTACTTTGTGGACTGTGCCGCGCGCACTTTCACCCAGCTGGCCTTGATGTGCATATTACAAAATTTTTTAATTAAGAAGATTTGTAACCAGGTGAGAAGGTTGGGTCACCTTACCTTCTGACCTGACTACCGACCGTTGCCGTGCTATTTAAAAATTAGTAGGGTCATTTCCTAATACCTGACCATTGTGGACCTGGTCTCACCCTCCTCTGTATATATACACCTTGTTTTTGTACTTATCTTTAGTCTGTACTCACCCCTGAAGATGTGAATTACACGAAAGCGCTTGGGAACTTCGTGTTTTCTTCTTTCCTTGTGGTTATCAGTATATACCTAGATCACGCGCACCTACAGTGATTTACTTGTGTGTATATATATATATATATATATATATATATATATATACATATATATATATATATATATATATATATATTATATATATATATATATATATATATATATATATATATATATATATATATATATATATATATATATATATATATATGTATATATATATTATGGATCACTTGAAAAATTGTCACCCCAGAGTTTGGCAGGGTGACAATTCTTCAGGTAGGATATCCTGGGGTGATGAATCTTCAGGTGGCAACACCAGGGGTGACAATTCTTCAGGTGGGGTCAGGACCCTCCATGGTTGTTAATCTTCAGGTGAGGTCAGGTCAGATTGGTAAAAGGGTGGAATCAGGACCCTCCAGTCAGGTAGGACGACTATATAATATAAGAACATAAGAATATAAGGAGTCTGCAATAGGCCGGTTGGCCTGTGCATGGCAGCTCCTGTCGAGAGTTACTACCACTCTCTATCATCCATGAATCTATCTAGCCTCCTTTTGAAACTCTCCAGCGTTCCAGCACTTACTACAAGTTGCTAAGCTTGTTCCACTCGTCCACCACCATATTTGTGAACCAGTTCCTTCCTATCTCCCTCCTAAACCTAAACTTATCCAACTTAAATTAGTTGCTCCGAGTCCTATCCTGCTCGGATATTATAAGAACTTTATCTATATCCCCTTTATTGATTCCTTTCACCCACTTAAATTCTTCTATCATATCTCACCGCACTCTTCGTATTTCTAGGGAATGCAACTTTAGTTTCTTTAACCTATCCTGATATGGGAGGTTTCTAAGTCCCGGAATCATTTTCGTCATTCTTCGCTGTACCGACTCTAGTGAATTGATATCCATTCTATAATAAGGGCACCAGAACTGTACTGCATAATCGAGGTGTGGCCTGACAAGCGCAAGATATAGTTGCAATAAGACCTCTGCACTCTTATTACTTACACTTCTAGATATAAAACCCAATACTCTGTTTGCCTTATTTCGAACATTAAAGCACTGTTTTCTAGGTCGTAGGTCCGGGCTTACAAGTACCCCTAAGTCTCTTTCACGAGTCGACTTCTCTAGGTTGTTGTTGTTAAGGCTGTATACATTGACAGTATTTGCTCTTCCAATATTAAGTGCGCTGCACTTGATGGTGTTGAATTTCATTTGCCATTTTTCAGACCACCCCTGCATTTTATTTAAATCCTCCTGTAGTGCATTTGCATCCTGCCCTGAATTAATCTGGGATGAAATGCGCAGGGCTTCCATACACAACAAAGTCTGTATAGTAGGCGACTTTAACCTTGGCCAAATAGATTGGACTGTCCTTACGGGTAACTCAGAATCAGAGGATTTTCTCGAGACGATCCAGGACTGTTTCCTAAGTCAACATATAACCGAACCCACACGGGGTAATAATATACTGGATTTAGTTCTGACGAACAGAGAAAACCTCATTAGCAATGTCGAGGTAGGGAACGAACTTGCAAACAGCGATCACAAAGAAATTCGATTCCAGTTAGATTTTCAGGGCAGACGTAAGGAAAATTCCACTAAAGTACCAGATTTCAGAAGGGCAAACTTTGACAGTTTAAAGAGGCAGCTGAGAGAGGGGGTGTCGCGCTTGGCCGTGAACCTGACAGATGACACCGACCTGATAACGAGATCTGAGATTGCCGAGTTCCACGATAATTTAAATAGTGAGTTACTTAATGCACAAAGGCAGAACATACCATACAAAAAACTCAGATCAGACAACAATGACCCTAAATGGATAAATAATTATTTAAAGAACATCATTGGCCAAAGGAAGGCTATAGGTAGAAGGATAAATCGTGGCGAAATTCACCTCCGGGACTATTATAGGGTATTGGCGAGTAGAGTTAAAACCGAGATAAGGAAAGCAAAGAGGAATAATGAGGTAAGGATAGCAAGGGAGGCGAAGACAAACCCCAAAGGATTCTACCAAATGTATCAAACTAAAACACGAGAAAAGATTGGACCAATACGGTCAGACTCCGGCGAGCTCACTGATAACGACGGAGAAATGAGCAATAATTTGAATAAATATTTTTCAACAGTTTTCACCACCGAAAATCTAAACATGATACCCGAGGCACCGACTCTATTCAGAGATAGTGAAGAAAACAAATTAAGTGAGATAGTAGTGACTAGTAACGATGTTAGTAAGCAAATAGACAAACTAAAGCCTAATAAGTCACCTGGTCCCGATGAGATATTTGCCAGAGTATTAAAGGAATGTAAGGAAGAGCTTAGTATGCCCTTAGCAAAGTTGTTTAACATGTCCTTAAAAACAGGTGTAGTACCAGAATCATGGAGGATAGCGAATGTAATACCGATTTTCAAGAAGGGGGATAGATCACTATCCTCTAACTACCGCCCTATCAGTCTAACATCAATAGTAGGCAAATTACTGGAAGCAATCATTTCAAACTCTATTCGAAATCACCTGGAGAAGCACGGATTGATCAATGATTCCCAGCATGGCTTCACAAGCGGACGTTCTTGCCTAACTAATCTATTAACATTCTTTTCATCAGTTTTCGAATCAGTGGACGAGGGGCACAATTATGATGTGGTATATCTCGACTTTAGCAAAGCCTTCGACAGAGTCCCCCACGAAAGACTAATTAGAAAGGTAGAAGCTCATGGCATCAAAGGTGACATCCTTAAATGGATTAGGCGTGGTTACAGGACAGGAAACAGCGAGTGAGCATTAACGGCACTAAGTCCCATTGGAGCAACGTCACAAGTGGAGTTCCCCAAGGCTCAGTACTTGGACCATTATTATTTATTATATACATAAACGACATAGATATCGGCATAGACAGCAACATAAGTAAATTTGCTGATGACACTAAAATAGGACGTGTTATTAAATCTGACGAGGACTCAGGCAAAACTACAGGAAGATCTAAACAAATTTTTCGAATGGTCTGAAAAATGGCAGATGAAATTCAACGTCGACAAATGTAAAGTACTCAGTATAGGAGATGTAAACAGGGAAACCAGATACCAGATGAACAACGATGCCATAGAGAAATCCGACTGCGAGAGAGATTTAGGAGTAATGATAAGTAGGAACCTTAAGCCAAGTAAACAATGTGTTTTTGCTCGTAACAAGGCTAATAAAGTACTTGGGTTCATACAAAGGAGTGTTAGTTACAAGACTAGCGAGGTCATCCTAAAACTGTATCTTGCTCTTGTGAGACCACACCTGGATTACGCAGTTCAGTTCTGGTCACCGTATTACAGAATGGATATAGAATCCTTGGAAAGAATTCAGAGGAGAATGACAAGACTAATCCCGGGCATTAGGAACCTTGAGTATAGAGACAGGTTAAAGCATCTTAATTTGCACTCCCTCGAGAGACGTAGAGCGAGGGGCGACCTGATAGAGGTGTATAAGTGGAAGACAGGGCTAAACAAAGGGGACATTACAAAGGTACTCAAATTATCCAACCAGGAGCGAACTCGTAACAATGGTTTTAAATTAGACAAATTTAGATTTAGGCGTGAAATAGGTAAACACTGGTTTGGAAACAGAGTAGTGGATGAATGGAACAAGTTACCAAATATCATCATTAACTCGAATTCGCTGAATTGCTTCAAACATAGGTTGGATGCTCATATGAGCAATAGGGGTTGGGTGTAAACGGGACTGCCCAGTATGGGCCAATAGGCCCGCTGCAGTTTCCTCCATTCTTATGTTCTTATGTTCTTACTGCTGATTCCAGTATCTAGATCGTTTATGTAGAATATGAACAAGAGTGGGCCTAGTACTGACCCCTGGAGAACCACACTGGTTACACAGCCCCACTCAGATTTAACACCATCTACGATGACCCTCTACGTTCTATCGGTGAGCCATGATTTTATCCAATTTAAAACTTTCCCCTCGATACCATGAGCCTTAACTTCTCTCATAGGCCTCTGATGCGGTACTCTGTCAAATGCTTTGCTAAAGTCTAAGTAAATAACATCGTAATTTTCGTCATTATCTACTACCGCGAAGACTTTCCAAAAAACGTCAGCAGATTTGTTAGGCAAGATTTTCCCTTTGTAAACCCATGTTGAGAGTCGTAGATTAATTTGCTTTTCTCTAAATGCGATCGGATGCAATCTGCTATAATATTCAAGGTCTTGGATAAATGCACGGAACTGTGAATCACTCAGTCAATTTTGTGGATGTGAATACTGGTGTGCACACGCAAACGATCGAATCATATTTGAACAAGAACAAGAGGTTAAAGGTTAGGTTAGGTTAGGTTAGGGTATGATGAGTTATAAGGTTAGCCTAACTTACATCGGTAAGGGAGGGGAGTTAGTTAGTAGGTTAGTAGCTCAAAACCAGTGATTTCCGATAGAAATGAAGGTCTAAATCGTTCATAACACATCGCAAACCACCAGAAAAAAACATAGTCTGCATGTCTAAGTACAGGGATGACCAAAACTTAAAATTTACCCAATATAACCTATCTCGAATCTAAGCATCCAAATACTTACGGTAGCTAAAGTAAAATTTTACCCATTAATTAATATAAATGACGATATATCCCAGTGGTTAATAAGTGAATCATCAAAACAATAACAGCACTATGTTGTCATGTTTACACAGCATCAGGCATTCTCAAAACAAAGTCCAGACAATGTCATTACTTCTAAATCGACTCGTATCTCCATGACAGCTGAGCTGGTGTGAAAATGGGAGTTTTTATGTCCATAAGAAAATAAGAATGGAGGAAACAGCAGCGGGCCTGTTGGCCCAGACTGGGCAGTCCCATTTACACCCAACCCCTGTCGCTCATATATCCATCGAATCTATGTTTGAAGCAGTTCTCCACGGCACATTTCATCGCTTACGAAATGTCCACGACTTAGACCATAAAACACACCCTTAAAACTTACCTGAACGTGGCATTTGGGGTCTAAAAAGGCTACCTTTGTACTACCTCCGACAACAACAGTGAGTTTGATAGAGAGCGTCGTCTGCTGGGAAACTGGTGACTTCATTGCAAGTGGCGGCCCTGTTTCTAGATAAATAAACTTATCTTTACTATTATAGCAGGAATTTAAACTTTTATTACAAATTACATATGCCGTATCACTCTACGAATATGGCAGAGTGTATTTCTTGCGTTTACCCAGAACCGTTAACACGTCCATTCTGTAACATTAATAAACGCTGAAAATACGTATATAATTATAACTATCTATATATGCATACGTTGTGTGTGTGTGTGTGTGTGTGTGTGTGTGTGTGTAAATTAACAAAGAATTTGCAAAAAATAAAAATCGTGGGTATGTTTATGCACTCCTTGGGTACATTAACGTTGTCCTTGAGGTAGAGTTCTGAGAATATAAACCCAGCAATAGGAGGGTTCCGAGAAGCGATCCGGTAAAGGCGAAGACATCCCCTGACAACCTGCACAGATGTGTGTGTGTTTGCAATTTCTCTCGTAAATATGTTAATACACCCCTTGAGTACGTTAACGTTGACCTTGAGGTAGAGTTCTGAGAATATAAACCCAGCAATAGGAGGGTTCCGAGAAGCGATCCGGTAAAGGCGTAGACATCCCCTGACAACCTGCGCAAATGTGTGTTTTACGGGTGGGTCTCGTAAGGTATGTGTGCGTATGTGTACCACAAACATGTTTGGTCGTGTCTCGCCCCAGGCTGATGGTTAGCGGATGGGCGTTAGTTGTCCCCTATATATCCTGTATAAAACTCACCATCGCCCTGGTTATTTTATCTTCAACATTTCCTCAGTTAAAAACTAAACTCACGTTGCTATGATGATATGAAATGATAGAAGGAAGTGAGGAAACATCTTAATAAGTATCTACATGGTTGAAAAGTCCATAAAAATAATAAACTAGGGTGACTGAGTATTTGGGAAGGAATGAGAAATTCCCTCAATCAGTCAGTCAGTCAGTCAGTTAGAAGAGGTGTTTGTCAATATTCTCAAGTAGAGATAGGTTTGGAGGTGGTGGTGGTAGTGGTGATAATGGTGGTTGTGGTGCTAATGGTGGTGGCAGCGGTGACGGAGGTTTAGGTGGTAGTTTTGAAGTTATCGTGATGGTGGTGGTGGTTGGAAGTTTTCGTGGCTGTGGTTGTGATGGTATCAGTTTCGATGGTGTTGGTGATAACAATGTATCAAAGGATTTTTTTTTAATCCTCATTTAGTTACTATTTTTATTTGTTCTTCTATTCACCTTAAAAATACTGAGATGTTTTGTAGTAGCAGACCCTTCAACATGATATAGACCCACTGTCCAGGATTGCAAGATAGCATAATTATTTCTTATTATGATCTCACGCTGACTCATGGCGACATTGACTTAACTTTCGGGAGGTCTTGGTCTTAACTCACTGTGTCACCTGTTTATCTAGCTCATGTGATCAAGCATCGTTACTGTGTAAACTTATAATTTCCTTAAACTCATTTACTTTTACAATTAATTCTAAAGATGTTCCTATAATTTAAGAACCAAAAAAAAAAAAAAAAATACAAATTGAAAACGTTTGCGGATTATTTCATTATCCAAAAATGCTCCATAGGTAAGGATACAGACAATTAACCCTTTAAGGAGCAGTGTCTCACTTTCGTATTTTATTTAGCTGAGAGTTAACCCAGCCAAACAATGTTTTGAAACTATTAATGTCATCTTAGAATGCGACCAAAAGATCTTTTGGCATAATTAATATCTATCTCAATCACGCCCGTGAATTTATTCTCTTTTGAATGTAACAGTGGACGGTTGATCTTGACACCAGCAGAAGGGCACCTGGAAGCCCGGACAAGACAAATAGGTATTACCCGATTATTCCAACCAAGGGAGGCAGGGTTCCTACCAAGGCCAAGTGATGGGTCTCTCTGCTACAGATGCCGGGTGATGGGTCTCTCTGCTACAAATGCCGGGTGATGGGTCTCTGTGGTACAGATACCGGGTGATGGGTCTCTCTGGTACAGATACCGGGTCATTGGTAAAAGTATAAACGGATACCCAGGCAATGAATGAAAGACTCTTCTAGGAACTCCTCCCCAGATGGCTCTTCTAGAATTTCTTCCCAGGTGGCTCTTCTAGAATCACTTCCCCCAGATGGCTTTTCTATGACCTCCTTCCCCAGAAGGCTTTTCTATGACCTCCCCCAGATGGCTCTTCTACAACCTCCTCTCTAGATGGCTTTTTTAGGATCACCCCCCCCCCAGATAGCTCTTCTAGGGCGTACTTTCCCAGATGGCTCTTCTAGAACGTCTTCTCCTAGATGGCTCTTCTAGGACCTCCTTCCCCAGATGGCTCTTCAAGGACCTCCTCCTCCAGATGGATCTTCTAGGACCTCCTCTCCCAGATGGCACTTCTAAAACCTCCCCAGATGGCTCTTCTAGGACCTCCTCCCCAGATTGCTCTTCTAAGACCTCCCCAGATTGATCTTCAAAGACCGCCCCAGATGTCTCTTCTAAGACCTCCTCCCCAGATGGCTCTTCTAGGGCCTTCTCCCTGGATGACTCTTCTCGGTGCTACTCTATCAAAGACGAGTAACCTGTACAAAGCAAATATTACATAGCATTAAGCAGTATTTTCCAGAGTCATTTGATCTTATTTAAAAAAACAATATATCGCATCTACCGAAGTAAAATTATATTTAAAAAAAACCTTGTCACTTTTGCTTTATGTCTGTGTATAAGATGATACTGAAGTATACCTGAGAATCTTTCGTTGTTGAGTAATAATTGGATTAGTATTTCATTTTTTTCAACCCAAGGGATTTAATTTATGGTCTAGAGACTCTACAGTTTCTAGACGATGGCATTTTGCATGGTGTTCTTCCTCTGTATCATCGACTGTTGTGTGTATAACTGTGGCACAAAATTGACGTAAATAAAAGAGGGTTACTCTATTCCCCATCTTAAGATCGGAATATTTTTCTTGATGACCAACTGTTGCGTGTCTTTCATAAGCTGACAGGCAGAAGCACATCATCATAAATTATGGAAAGAAAACTTCTTGTAAGAACTTTCGAGAAGAACGACGAGGGACTGAACGAACTTATACAACGTGAGGAGCAGATAATTATCTTAATAGAGTAAGACGTTTCTCGTGTTGACAAGACTTGGGTAAATATTAGTTCTTGTGTCTGAGTTCGTTATGCCGGTTTATATTCGCTATTATTTTACATTAAGGTTGGGCAGGAGGTGAGGACACGGAGGCTGACCTTCCAGCTAGCAGGCAGATCCAGTGGCCGTCTGATATTACATTTGCAGCTACATGAGCCTCTCACTTTAAACTATCTCTTTGTGAGGTACGAGGTGAAGATCGTAGGTCCTGAATGGAGTTGCCGTCTTGGCCAATGAGAAAACCTTAACTGCTGCACTTTCTCTTTCTGCCCAGACACACATTGTACACCAGCCCTCACATACAACCATCATATTAATCAGTAGTTAATGATGATACAAACAATACAAACAAAGCGGTGATGATTTAGAGCGCCACCGGTTGTAATTGTGGTTGGTTCCTCTGCGCTTACTAGACCGTCGCCAACGATAGGGAGGACTCCGGCAGTAGCTGTACTTGTCCTCTACATTACCATGGTATGTAAATGAGACAAATTTATATTTTACACTTATTTTACCAACATTCACTGTCTTTACACCAACAGAGGCGACCTCTGTTGAACATAACCTAGCCTTAACCTATCTTCATCTCCACTTTTCTCAGAAACACAACTGTAAAGAACAATACATTACATTGACATTTCCATAAATTACTTTCAAATCTCTGTAATTTGCACTTTCGTGTCTGTCATAGGTGAAGTCTTTGTCTATTGCAACACCAACGCGCATGTTGCACGCCTAGTTGACCTTAAATTACCTTACTCTGATGTGTCCTGTTTAGAATATGTTTAAAATATGTCTATCAACTATAATTACCTTTTTCAAGTTTCATCTATTACCTCTCTGATTTCCGAACTCTATACCCTTCTTTTGCTCTCTCAATTCTTGCCACAAGTCCGTGACACCCTCTCTTCACAAAATGAGCCCTCTGCTTAGATTACCTCAACTTACACTGCAGGAATGATAGAAAGTCTCCACCTGGGTCCACCACGTACTTACGATATAGACATTCAAAACCAGATCTTCGACACTAGGCTTGTTTTGGTCCCCAAAGAGGCTCATCTGCCCACAATCCTATAGCTGTCTGTCACACCAAGGGAGACTCTACCTCTATGTACTGTACCTACTAGAGGAAGCGAAATACAGAGCAACGTACTTTATCAATTCTCTCCTGATTCAAAAGTCTTACCTACTCTCCCTTCTCGACAATATTGGTTCTTTCTTTATATTCTATGGTTATTAGTTAAGTTTTAACTCCCAAGAATAGGATGATTCCCACAACCCGTCATTCAGCTACTGTGGGGCTGAAGGAGAGTCCTGAAGTATAGTGAACCTGTTTTTTCCCTCTGTTGCTAAACTTTGAAGTTCATTACCTTCTCACCTCTTTCCAATCAACTTTGACTATATAATTATCTTTTAATTAAACCCTATAATGGCTGGCGTTAATAAAGGGCTTGCGTACGTGACTGAAAACATGTTTATATAGAATGAAAGCTTCGGGCAGAGTACAATAAGCCCCACCCACCAGTATGGGGACTAAGTTCCTGGAACAGCCGAGTCAATAAAAACTGGTTTAAATTTCTAAGAAGAGCGCCATTACCTAGGCTGTAAATCCCGTTTGACAACAATGAAATTGCAAATTTAAAGCCAAGATGATTGACAATTGGGATATAAAAGGTTATATATAGTTATTTACTTATGAATTTAATCATATCCAAATATTAGATTCATTGAGTTTCAGTCAATGAACGATAATATCTTGTGTTCCTCCATAACATCGTTGAGGTGCCCCCTTATGACGGGGTCATATGAGTGATTTAGTGTTGGCATTATACTATTTTTGGAGAGAGAGAGAGAGAGAGAGAGAGAGAGAGAGAGAGAGAGTGTGTGTGTGTAAACAAGTTTTGGCCCACACAACTTTATTATCAACAAAGCCATCGACCTCGGGTTTCGGAGAAGTCTCATACCATGGCTAACATACTTCCTTAGTGGCCGACGCTAGGCTGAACGCTTTCAAGGGCCTGTCTTCACTTTTCTCTCACCTGCGGCGTCCTTCAAGACACTCCAGCTCGCTGAAAATATGTCAACGACTCCACGGTTGGCAGCAGTGTGAAAAACTCGGCTCCTCACTACAGCGCTCTCCAGAATATATTGAACAATATCCAAAACTAAATTACCACTAACCATGACACCATCAATAAATCCACGACCATGATTATGCACATCAATCTCCCCTCCGACCATGTCCCACCTCCCTCCCTCCACTAGGCCACAATACGCTCTAGGTTGTGGACTCCACCAAGCTCCTAGGCGTCACTATACTGTAGATTACAAACTGAACTGAAAAGCACATGTCAATACAACAGTCACATCTTCCTATTTTCTTCTCCATATACTCCGTCCTCTCAAGTCCCTCGGAGTTCCCGCGCCTGAGCTCTTGAGTGATCTCATCTATGCTTCCCCCAGCCTGGTCTTCTTCCTTAAATGTTACACAGTGAGGACTCGTAGAAGGAGTGCAGAAGAGGGCGTGCAAGAGTATTTTCGTCCTCTACTATACTACGTATTAAGAGGCGCTCAGTATACTGACCCTCGCAACTCTCTTTGATCGTCACCTGACCTCTCCTCTCCCTTTTCATTTTATATGTGTACCACTTAAGCCTTTTTTTAACTTATGGCTGCTATATTTGTTAATAAACAATCATCATTATTATTTATTACACACACACACACACACACTCCTGAAAATAGTATCTTAGCAACTCTGTACCCATGAACAGGTTCCTCAAGCCTCACCCATATACGTAACTACGAGTTCTCAGAAGAGTAAAACAAGTTTCTATTTCTGAGAATTCTTTCTCTCTAAGATGAGAAGTCTAGGCTACTTACAAATATCACATTGATGAAAATCAGTGTTAAGAAATTAACACTAACAAAGTTTACATTTTTGCTCACCGTCACAATATTGATGATTCTTGTATCACAATTTGTCATAGGAAACGGCACCGTGTTTATTGTTTGGTTGTGGCATGAGGCTCTTTTGTACATCAAACTTTATTCCCCCAGCAGACAATGATTACATTATCGGGTGCAGTTGCTGAAAGTGGAACTTACCTTGGTGTATCAACATTGCGAATGTTGGTGGAGCAACCTACCGGCTGCTGAAGTATAAGCACCTGCCCATTGAGATTCCACGGATTTCTGTCTTAATGCCAACTATTCAGTCAAGTCATGTGTGTTCCCAGATGGAATATTGCTATCATCTACGGGCAAGATGTGGTGCTGGGGTACTGTGGGCTGGCTGTGGTGTAAGGGTACTGTGGGCTGGGTGTAGTGTTGGGGTATTGTGGGTTGGGTGTGGTGTTAGGGTACTGTGGGTTGGGTGTGGTGTTAGGGTATTGTGGGTTGGGTGTGGTGTTAGGGTACTGTGGGTTGGGTGTGGTGTTAGGGTACTGTGGGTTGGGTGTGGTGTTAGGGTACTTATGGGTTGGGTGTGGTGTAAAGGTATTGTGGGTTGGATGTGGTGTTAGGGTATTGTGGGCGGGGTGTGGTGTTACGGTACTTATGGGTTGGGTGTCGTGTTAGGGTATTGTGGGTTGGTGTGGTGTTAGGGTATTGTGGGTTGGGTGTGGTGTTAGGGTATTGTGGGCTGGGTGTGGTGTTAGGGTACTGTGGGTTGGGTGTGTGTAAAGGTATTGTGGGTTGGGTGTGGTGTTAGGGTATTGTGGGCTGATTGTGGTGTTAGGGTACTGTGGGCTGGGTGTGGTGTTAGGGTACTGTGGGTTGGGTGTGGTGTTAGGGTATTGTATGCTGGGTGTGGTGTTGTGGGCTGGGTGTGGTGTTAGGGTACTGTGGGTTGGGTGTGGTGTTAGGGTATTGTGGGCTGGGTGTGTTAGGTATTGTGGGCTGGGTGTGTTAGGGTATTGTGGGCTGATTGTGGTACTGTGGGCTGGGTGTGGTGTTAGGGTATTGTGGGCTGGGTGTGGTGTTAGGGTATTGTGGGTTGGGTGTGGTGTTAGAGTATTGTGGGCTGGGTGTAGTGTTAGGGTACTGTGGGCTGGGTGTGGTGTTAGGGTATTGTGGTCGGGGTGTGGTGTTAGAGTATTGTGGGTTGGGTGTAGTGTTAGATTGATTTTTTATTTGATTTTGCCGCTTGCAGCGGCTACTTTATTGTGCACCCCACACTCATCCTGTGAGCGGTAGCGCAAAAGGATTACAGAGTAGGGTTTACAAAGGGTCATAATAATTAACCCCGGTTGTCAGGATATTATGGCACCGAAAGTTACACAGTATTTCATTTACATTATTTGTTTAGTTCTATACATAGAGGGTAACTTATTCACAAATGCGTGAGAACAGGCGTGTGAGGCAGTATGTCTGGCCTCACACTTTATTATTCACATTTACGTGGGAGGTATTCAAGCACATTGCGTATTTGGTTCTGTACATGAGAACTGATATAGTTACTGAGTGCAAAAAAGTGGATACAATCTTAATATGTCGGCTATCTTGCCATTAGAGATGAAGTGTTGTGCCATTTCACACACAGTGTGCTTGGACCTGTCCCTAAAAGGTTCTATCTTCACACAGTCGAGGACGTAGTGTTCAAGTGTGTGGCCATATGTATGGCCACACACTTTACATTTAGTTTTGTTTACATCTGCTTGAGGAACATACTGCCAGAGGTACTTATATCCTAACCTTAATCTAGCGGTTACAACATCTTGTAATCTAGTGATCTTGTTACTTGCTCCATATACATGTTTCACTTGATACATCTCATCATGGTAAACTATGGATCGACTAGTGCCTGTTTGCACTTGTCTACTTGCGTCAAACTCATCAATAAGTTCTTTCCTAATTACAGTTTTAAGGGTTCTTTTTGACAGACCCAAATTGTATTCAACGGTGTCTTTGTTAGACGCGAGTTTGGCGAGGGCATCAACTCTGTCATGTTTTATGAGGCCTATGTGAGAGGGGATCCACAACAGTTTGACCCTGACACCCCGGTCAACAAGGCACGCATATTTGTGTCTGGCTTCAGAGACAAGATCGTGACAACCTGAGTCGAGGGTACCAAGGGCAAGTAGTGAGGATAGAGAGTCAGTGATGATGAGACTGTCAGTAACAGTGGTTTCAATGAATTTAATAGCTGTGAGTATTGTGGGTTGGGTGTGGTGTTAGGGTATTGTGGGCTGGGTGTGGTGTTAGGGTACTTATGGGTTGGGTGTGGTGTAAAGGTATTGGGGGTTGGGTGTGGTGTTAGGGTATTGTGGGTTGGGTGTGGTGTTAGAGTATTGTGGGTTGGGTGTGGTGAAAAGGTATTGTGGTCGGGGTGTGGTGCTAGAGGTTGTGGTTGGGTGTAGTGTTAGAGTATTGTGGTTGGGTGTGGTGTTAGGGTATTGTGGGCTGGGAGTGGTGTTAGGGTACTTATGGGTTGGGTGTGGTGTAAAGGTATTGGGGGTTGGGTGTGGTGTTAGGGTATTGTGGGTTGGGTGTGTTAGAGTATTGTGGGTTGGTGTAAAGGTATTGTGGGTTGGGTGTGGTGTTAGGGTATTGTGGGTTGGGTGTGGTGTTAGAGTATTGTGGGTTGGGTGTGGTGTAAAGGTATTGTGGGTTGGGTGTGGTGTAAAATTGTGGGTTGGTGGTGTAAAGGTATTGGGGGTTGGGTGTGGTGTTAGGGTATTGTGGGTTAGGTGTGGTGTTAGAGTATTGTGGGTTGGGTGTGGTGTAAAGGTATTGTGGGTTGGGTGTGGTGTTACGAGAACGTGGGCTATGTGTGGTGTTAGGGTATTGTGGGTTGGGTGTGGTGTCAGGGTATTGTGGGTTAGGTATGGGTGTTAGTGGGTTTGGTGTGTGGTGTTGGGGCACTGTGGGCTGGGTGTGGTGTTGGGGCACTGTGGGCTGGGTGAGGTGTAAGGGTATTACCGGCAAGATGTGGTGCTGGGATACTGTGGGCTGGGTGTGGTGTTGGGGCACTGTGGGCTGGGTGTGGTGTTGGGGCACTGTGGGCTGGGTGTGGTTTTCGGGCACTGTGGGCTGGGTGTGGTGTTGGGGCACTGTGGGCTGGGTGTGGTGTTAGGGCACTATGGACTAGTTATGGTATTAGTGCACTTCGCCTCATTGATTTATTGCAGAAAAATCATAGATGAAGCAATCAGGAGTAATTATCTTCTCTGAAAATGTCCAGCATTGCACCAACCAGAACTCAGTAATACCCCCTTCTATGTATAAACTTGTGATTAAGTGGTAGTGCCACTGCATCATGCTGAAACTTTATCAGTTTATTGAGATATATTGATACAATGAAAATTCATAAGAAATTTTAGTTAAAAGCCGAAATACCTACATTCAGACTTGACCTTGTGAGCAGACTGTTTTATAGATTAATCACTTCTGTGGGTAGACTGATCCATACGTATAGCATTCTCTCTGTGAAACACTTTCTTATTTCTGTTATGTATGAGCTTGTTGCATCTGAGAACTTAAAGATGTTAGATGTGGTTTGTTTTTGTCTCAGATGGTTGTCTGGATTCCATTTGTACCATTTTCCAATAATGTCTTATCTTATTATGGGTCTGGTTTCTATGTTTGTGTACAGTAGTCCAGGTGAGGACGTATGAGGGATTCATAGAGCTGTTTTATTATTATTTTTATTATATATTCAAAGGTACACTCGGAAACCATAATCTCTAGCCCACCTGGGTCGGTGCCGAAGGTTAGTACAGAGTCCTTTCTGGACGGGGGCCCACTTTAGATCTTTTAAGTTACACAGTCTTCATATGTGTTGCCGTTGTTGGTGGTACGGAACTTTCACCAACGTTAGTACTTCCTTTTCGTGTCTTACTTTAATAAATGAGTCATTTACCTAAACTTCCTTTCTCTCATTCTCGCCTCCCGGGCCACACATTCTTTAATTGCGACACCAAAACTCCTGTCATCACTTTTCACTATCAATTTCTTCCTTTATGACATTCAAGCATTTAATACTCGGCATTATCCCCACATACGTTGTTGATCGCTATGGATAAAATTATAAATTCTCCCCCAAATGAATTAACTTGAATTTCAGATATAGTATTACATCTTAGTTAACCTGTGATCTTTGAGTGTAATTTTTTCCTGGACTTGGACTCCAATCCATAAGTGGCTCTTTTATTACCAGGATTATAATATCTAGGAGGCTTTCACTCCTGGTGAGTTCTGTCACATGTTGAGTGAGGAAAATTAAATGTCATTTTAAGGAAAGACGTTCTTCTGCTTGGGAGGGTAAGTTCAGCCTGAATATTTTCTCATGATTAAACTCGCCCTCGATGAGTGATTGTGATTGCAAATATTGCTTCCTCGCTGATGCTGAGTTTATCCTGCTGTACAAACCAACAGTACCGTACTAATAGTACGGCGTACTATTATATCCTGCCGTCCAACAATCCACTGCTTACGACATACAGTTTAAACAGCTTGTATGTTGTGTATCTAGTTCTGTATCTAATATTGTGTTAGTTAAATTTACAAATTCTAAAACATCTTTATTCATGAGGGTTAATATTTATAAGTTTCCAACACCTACATATTGTGGGTAATTTGGTTTGTTAAAAAACAAAACAAAACAAAAACAATCCAATGGAAACTCGAATTTGAAATGCAACACACACTCAATTTTTTTTCTAATGTAGATTTTTATGGTGATTCCAAAACTTTGATCCTTTTTAGGGGGAATTCATACAAAAAAATAAATAAAGGCCCTTTAAAATTTTAATGGTCTACATTAAAATGTTAACCTAACCTGCCTAATTTAACCTAACTGGAAAACATCGGTCAACTTAAAATCCTAAAATTCCCTGGATGACCAAAAAGATAATAAGACCTTCAATTTCATTTATTTTGGAAGACGTTATTCATTTATGTTGGAATGATGAACATACAAAGCCACTATACCTGCAGTTGATTCTACCACTGTCAATGGCAAAGTGAATTATTACCACCACTCCAAATGTTGCACAAAAAGCGGTAAGGTAGTTCTTTTTTTTAATACATTGAGTCTCTGAGGGAATTAAAAAAAAAGAACATGAATTTATGTCACTGAATTTATCTTATTAGTAACAAATTGTGGTTAAACTGATACACAAATGAAACGTGCTTGAGAACCACCTCGCACTGGTTACCTGGCATATTTGGACTAATTAAATTATGAAATTTAGGCTACTAAGTATTTATGCTAATGAAATAATTATTTTGGTATTGCTGGATGGTTATTAATTGCGCTCATTACGAAAACTGAGTCGATAGTATTTCTGATATGGGATGTCACTCACCATCCCAGTGAGAGCAGTTCTCACCACTCTTAAAATAGAGCTCTTACGACTTTTTTTTTGCTCAATTTGATTTCCATACATTTCTACACATAAATTATTTGGATTAGTTATCTTAAAGGCTTACCTTTTATGATAGTTAGGAGAATTTGAGGATATAAGCTGCGATGAGGGAAGTAGAGGCTGGCGGATGTTCCTGCACAATAATGGAATTCTTTTAAAAAGAACAATAAAAATTTTCATGTTCTGTTCTATATGGAGGATATCGTATAAAAAAAATATTATTCCTTTGCAGATTTATACAATTTATGTGCATCCAATTCTATTTCTTTTCTTTTGGCTTCAAAATAGTTCCATCGTATTGTTCATTGGGCGAATACCACGGAAATCTCCCACGTTCCAATAACGAATCGTAGATATATATATATTTTTTTAGCCCAGAATGCTTCTTACAAACGGTCCATGGAGCAACCACATCATTGTGTACACCGCTGATGTTCTTGCAATTGGCCCTGAGTCATGCAGCGCGTTAATTCAGGGTGTGGTTGTTGTGTTGGCGATAGCTTCTACACCTTTAACAAATTCACGCCTAGGTGGCCCTTAGGCCGGCCATCCTCATACATGAGGGGAAACCATTATTATTATTATATTCGAAGTGTGAAGTCCAGTTGTGAAGACGGACCCTGTGAACAGTGTTGTGAAGAATTAGTGATTATTAAAGAGGTCTACTGTGCACAAGTGAGTTTCTGTGACGTGGTTGAAATCGACCTGCCTGTTGTTTGTCTGTACACTGATACCAATCGTCTGGAAATTACCGGAGACTGGCGGGACAACCAGTGGTCATTCGACGACACTTGTGATAATATATCCACTACTTCTGTACATACGACCCACGCCGCTAGTAATCAGCGATGGAAGCTGGGTAAGCGGCAGAAAGGGTGCGTAACAATATCATCGTGTAGACCAGACTTCCGCAGCGTTTTAAGCTCCATTACTGAAAATGTGATAATATAAAACGCTATAACCCTAAATGTGACGTATATTATTTTGGTTCAACAGAAAATCCAAAGCCTAGGTTACACAAAAGAATACAGTGCACCTTTACTGTGCAGAATGTGTTATTTAATTGTTTATAGCATTCTGCTTTTTTGTTATTCAAGTCTCAGAGAATTTAAACCTGCTTTGATAGGAATCCAGACTTTTGAAATTTGCAAGACAGGACCGTTTACTACTTGAAAATCTATCCTTCGAGCACGCAACAATCGAGTTGCAGTAGGCTCTTTCGCCCTCTTGCAGGGTAAAATGATAAGTCACTGCCAGACGTAAGATGACCCTATTCATTTAAATTATATCAACTCACTTTTTCCTAAATTTATGTAAATAGAATTCAGATCAATTTAATATGCTGTGAAAAGCATTCTGATACTGGAATTTCCTCTCAATAATATTTGTTGTCATTCCTGTGTAGACTTCGTCTTGCTCTATACCTTTAGATTTGGGCAAGGAAAGCACAGCGTACTGTACTTTGGGTTGTCCCTCCCTTGTTACTACCCCTTACAGCATTGAAGCATTACCAGATCAGTCATAAATTCATAACTGTAAATTCACAGGCAAATTTTCCCCTCCAAAATCGATTTATTTCGAATAATTTATATATTTCATTTAACTATTGCCGTAAACCGTACAAAATATTTTATTTTATTGGCATTGAATCAGAAATAAGTTATACTGTACTTAGGATTGCTAATTGTTTAACGGCGTCGGGCAGGGAAAACTGTCATTCTTTAATCTCAGTCTTAACTTCAGGTAATATTGCTAGAGATACCAATCTATTTTAGGGGTCCCCTGCGGGGATAATATTATTTCGGAGATAGAGAAGAAGTTATAAAAAGACTTAAATAAAAATGGAACATAAGATGCAAAAAAAATGCCTGTGTTTGAACACGTATCAGAGCAGCAGTTCTGCTTGACTGAGCTGGATCACCTTAGAATGGGGGCTCCCAATTTATTTTAAGCACTTCCGGAATAGCTATACCGCTACAGATATATATGGTGGTCTGTCAGCTTAACCTGGGTCAACTAAATCCCTATCACCTCAACCCCATGTCGACTCAACCCCGATCTTTTCAACCCTCTTTCAGTGGTTGAATTGGTAGGTAAGTTTCTGGAGATGAAATTCAATTCATCTGCCGAAGTTGATTTCAAAATCCTACCATTGGAAACGTTTTGGCTGAAATATTTGAAATTTTGTCCAAGACTTAGTCAGCAAGCATTGCAAGGGATTGTTCCTTTTTTTTCTAATTACCATTGTGAATGAGGCTGATTGCTGTAAATAACATGCAATGTGTTCTTTCTTCGACCTCACCAAGAATTCAAATGATTGTGGAGAGAGAAGTAATCACAATCCTCCCATTAATTCTAGATGAAATACAAGTTAACTTTAGATATATTACATTTGCATTGAGTTTATTTGTTTGTATCTAAAACGGCAATAAGGGCGATGAAACTGGAACTTGAAAAAAATTGTTCTTTGGTACTTTGGGGATCAAAGAGGGGCGCAGCTCCAAATAGGTTAAGAAATGCTGGTCTAGACCACCAACTACCACGTCTCCTGGTGTTGTTTCATTATAATTAAGATTGCATTCTACTGTACTCTTCCTATCTGATAAAAAAACTCCACTCTTTGTGTCTGGTAGTGTCTTGAATTTTCTTACTTTCTGTTTGAGTACAGCAACCCTTAGTCTACACAACGCATAATTTTTGTTACGACAGGAGATCAGGTTAGAACATGCACTAATATTGACATCATAATGTATTACTACGCTATAACAATTAAGGTCTTTAAGCATGTTGTCTAGGTTAGTACAGTACATTTAGACTAATCTTGACTTCAAAATGTATTACTGCGTTTTAACAATAAGATCTTTAGCCCATTGTTTAGATAAGGACATCATTATTCATTAACAATAGGTAGTCCCAATGAGGAGTTACTCAGAAGCGAAATAAGGAACCGTTTCAATAATTCCACGTTATAAAATTCCAAAAACTATTTAAATAGACAAATTAATTAAGTTGTGGTTTCAAAGAGTTTTCATAATTTTATGATGAACTTTTCTCAATAAATAAGGACTCATATTTTTTTTAATTCAAAATGGTCGCGTTGAAAACTTATTCTTTGATTATTTCCTCCACAAGATGAAAGAAAAACTAAAGAAAATTTGGATCACGTAAAGATTAGATACTTCAACCTATTTTACCTGATGATTAAACACCCTAGCGCTAACTGAGGTTTGGTTAGGTTAGGTTAGGTTACCATTAAGGTTGTTAATCATATTCTGAAATAAGCTGAGGTGCCTAATCTTCACGTGATGTAGAAATTGATGCAATCATTAATGTGATCTACAGTAACAGATTTCCACGAGATATAACACTGACATCCAGAATAAATGAACGCTGTAAATTTTTCTAAAACTTATTTCAATACATATAACGAAGCTAGTAAAAGGTGATTTTGGCCCTAAAAATATTTTTAATATTCACAAAAAGATAAAGATTATTTGAACTTACCGATATTGGTGAAGTTATCCACTTTGTCCTCGAAGTTTCTCTCAAGTTGTTGAACGAAACATTTTCATATAGGCAGACGGACTCTCTCTCTGTATATATATATATATATATATATATATATATATATATATATATATATATATATATATATATATATATATATATATATATATATATATATATATATATATATATATATATATATATATATGGATAGTAATATAATCTGCAGTGATTGACCCCCATCTGCCACCTCCAAGCGCCTACCCTCGTAATCCCATCATGGCTGGCAAGGATAAATAATATGAAAAATAAGTACTATATATACCTAATTTGCATGTTTTGACACCCAGTGACGCGACAGTGGTTGGTAGCGTTCACAGCGCTAACGAGTTTGTACTTGTGAATTATCAGTATGCAAATAAAGAGCACATTCTGTATTTTTTAACATGAGAAGTTCTACAACTCAGGTTCAGCCTGACTGACATCACAGCACCAATTACTGGTCAAAATTGTTTAAAAGATGGCTGACTTGGATAGTACAGAGGATTAAGACAAAATCGTGCACTTTTTGATACAAGTATGAGACTTGGTATACAGTTATTATGACCCACAAGGGTCGATTTTAAGATTAAAACCCCAACCAGATTGGTGTGTTGACAGCAGTGGCGGCCATTTTTCAAAATGGCGGCTTTACCCAAATGTGATCAGGAATATCTCGCATAATATGTGAGCTGCAGACTTACTTTTGGTGTTAATACCCATGTTTTTAGGGTCAAGAAATACACTAAAATAAATAATTTTCATATAGGTGATGCCAGTCATATGGTTTTACAGAATGGTCGTAACGGAAATGTGTTGTAAATAACTGTTGTTGCTATCAGTGTAAAGGAACTGACCAATGACAATATAACATATAGTACATGTTGTTAATCATTGCTGTGTTATGTCATGTACATTGTTTTCCTCATTTTTCAGGTAGTTATTGACCAGCTAAAAGAAAATGGACAAGCTACTGAAATTAGTGAAGGGCGAAGTGACATATGTTCTGCCATTTAACATTGATTGGAACAAATGTATCTTTGTGAAGGAGAGAAGGACTTGTCATGCCCAGCTGACTATGCCGATAGATTTGGTGAAAAGGGATGTAAAACACTAGCAAAAAAAACTTTGGAATTCCACAAGTTTGGTCAATTGACATCCAGAGTGGAACTCAATCGGCTTGATGAAGGTGGTGGTCTCGAAGCAACATTCATGAGATGTGCAAAGTTCCATGGACTCTGTGCTTCAAAGTTCAATGAAAAGTAAATAACATTGTTAGACAAGATTTTCCCTTTGTAAACCCATGTTGAGAGTCATAGATTAATTTGCTTTCCCTAAATACGATCGGATGCTATTTTCTATAATTGATTCAAGACATTTCCCCACTACTGACGTCAAACTAACCGGCCGGTAATTTGACGCTGATGCTCTGTCTCCCTTTTTGAATATGGGTACTACATTTGTCTGGCACAACTCCCGTGTCAAATGATTTTGTAAATAAATTTACGAGGGCTCCGCTAATCTGTTCCTTACACTCTTTCAAAACTCGAGGAAAATTTTCATCCGGCCCTGGGGATTTTGTCTTCTTTAATTTATTTATCTTCTTTAGAACAACCTCTTTTCTGATAGTGATATTCTTTAATTTCTCTTCTTCATTTCCCCTAAATATCAGTTCCACCTCTGGAATTTCCTTGTGAATTTCTTCTGTGAAAACTGATAAGAAGTAGCTGTTTAATGCTTTGCTTATTTTCTCACTGTCATCGATCACTTCCCCTCTCTCTGACTTTAAAGGCCCCACTTTGTCCTATATACCTGGAAAAATCCCTTGGGATTCGCCTTGAATTTTCTTGCTATCCTGATTTTGTAGTGCCTCTTTGCCTTCCTTATTTTTCTTAACATTCCTAGATAATTTATTATACTTATTTCTGAGCTGCTCCTCCCCCCCATTTAATTTCTTATATATTCCTTTCTTTATTCCTATGTCATGTTTAAATTTTCTGGTCATCCACCTTGGCTCATTCTTATTAGACCTAATTTTTCTGTATTGCATATTTTGTTCTTGTGCTTTACGTAGTATACGAGTGAATATATTATAGTCATGATCAATTGTTGTATCACCTGTGACCTCATCCGTTCCCACTGGGGCCTGATCTGACTGTTCCCAGGCGACCTCACCTAGGTACCTTCTTAACCCCTGATAATCCGCCAATCGAAAGTTTGGGAGTCTGACCATATTCATTGTTTTTCCTTTCCCAATTTAGGGTGAACCTAATTTCTCTGTGATCACTGTTCCCTAGTTCTTCACCTATTGTGATATCTTTGATAATATTTTCTTTATTTGTTAATACTAGGTCTAATATATCGTCACCTTTAGTAGGTTCTGTAATTAGTTATTTAAAAAAATTGTCCTGTACTGCATCTAGGAAGTCTTCAGATTCATGGTCACCTACAAAGTTGTCCCAGTCAATATTTCTGAATTTGAAATCCCCCATAATGCACAGGTTGTTTTATTTTGCTGCCCTACTCATTTCCTGCCATATTGGTTGAGCTGATTCTTTCCCAAGACTTGGGGTCCTGTAAATCACCCCCATAATTAGTTTTTCTTTTCCTTCCACAATTTCTACCCATACAGACTCGGTTCCAATTTCATCCTATAATGAATTATTAATACAACATTTTAATGTATCCCTGACGAAGAGTGCGACCCCTCCCCCTTCCTACCTTCCTTGTCCTTGTGAAAAAGGTTGTACCCTTCTATGTGGTACTCTGATAAAAAGTTCTTGCTCGCCAGATTCATCCAAGTTTCGGCGATTGGTATGACGTCTACATTCTAGGTACATACAACCGCTCTCAGCAAGTCTATTTTAATTCTAACGCTCCTACTGTTTGTATAGTATACATTTAAACCTGATAATAACAAGGAAACAAGAAAACACGAAGTTCCCAAGCGCTTTCGTGTAATTCACATCTTCAGGGGTGAGTACAGACTAAGGAGTAATACTTGACAAGGCTAATATATACAGTAGAGGACAGTGAGATCAAGTCCCAAGGGGACAGCAGGTGTCCACAATGTTCCGGTCATAGGCAGTGACCCAACCCTTACTAATCTTCTTAATAAAAAAAATGACCATGCCATCACTAAGCACAGTAGCTGTCCGTAGTCAGGTCATAGGCTAAGATGACCCAACCCTCTCACCTGGTTACAAATCTTCTTACTTGTAGGTTACGTATCTATGCTACTGTGCCGAGTAGCAACCTTGTATATAAGCTACTGTGCCGAGTAGCATCTATGTATATAATTACGTGGCAACACTGCATGTGTTATGTGGCAACATTGCCCCGAGGCTGCCATATGGCAAGGCAGTCTCAGTCTGACTGTGTGAGCCGTGCATGGCACACGCTAGTCACCACTTGTATTTCTCCTATCCTTTAATAAACGGACTTCAGTGTTACCCGGTGTTTCCCTACCCATCACTGCATTCTTCAGGGAACACTTGGAACCTTCATGGTGCAGTGACTAGGATCTGTGGACTTACAAGTGTGTGAAGAATGGACAGTTAGCCGGCGATGTGCGACTGCCGGCGATGTGATGTGCACGTCGACTCTTCATGTGTTGTGTGTGTTGTGTTGTGTTTCGCCGCGATGTGCAGTGTTGGGCCGTCACAGTGCTTTTTAGTGACGGTGGTTGTGTTAGTGTCAGTGTATTAGTGTGTCTAGAGCTGAGAGTTGAGCATTGGCCTGTTTTTTGTGGTACCCACGGAGCACGCAGACGTACACCCTTCTCGTGTGACATCCGGGGAGGCACTAACGTTCTCACCCCCGCGGCGGCTCTAGCCACCGGCATTAAGGTCACCACGAAGTGCATCTGCTGTCTCAGCTGCTCGGTACACCGCCAGCAGGGTGCGTGAATCACCGAGCGACGCGCCAGGCACTGCCGCACAGAGCGGCCCAGAACCCGAGTCCACTCCCGCCCCGCCTCCACCCAAGTCACGGCTGCTTCCTCTTCACAGCGAGACGTCTCCTTCAGCCACAAGGGCCTACTTCCTGAAGGAGAACTCGGATGTGCTGGTGACGAAGGAGGCCCTACGGACCGCGCCACTGAAGGCTATGGCGGGTCCGCCTATGAGGATACACCTGCGGGAAGATGCACAGCCGTTTGCCATACACACTCCCCGGTTGATCCCTCTCGCCTTCAGAGATTCAGTCAAGAAGGAACTGGATTCCATGGTGGCCCAGGGTGTCATCGTACCCGTTGGTGACGATCCGTCCCCTTGGTGCCACCCTCTAGTCGCTGTGGCTAAGACTAACGGTGGTGTGCGAATTACTACCGACTTGTCCAAGCTTAACAGCCAGGTGTCCCGTCCCGCCCACCCTTCACCCACACCTTTTGCAGCTATACGGAGTGTGGATCCGAAGGTACGGCACTTCTCGACGATGGACGCCCTCTGTGGTTACTGGCAGATCCCACTGAAGAAGGAGGATCAGCCACTGACCACTTTCATCACGCCTTACGGACGCTTCCGCTACTGCCGTGGCCCTATGGGATTCGCTGCTACGGGGGACGCCTTCTGTCTCCGGCATGGCACTTAATGTAACGAAGGTAGGATGACGTCCTTCACGAGGACTACCACGACGCCGCATCGATGAGGTACTGACCAGGTAGATGCACGGCATCACTCTGAATGCCGAGAGTTCGTCTTGGCCGCACCTGCAGTGTCCTTCTGCGGCTACCGACTCTCAAGGATGGCATTGCTGCAGACCCGGTGCGCCATAGCGGACTTTGCAAAACCTCCAACCCGGATCTCAGGTCTTTCATGGGCCTGGTGAACCAGCTGGCAGAATTTTCGTGACGTTCCGCCGCTGCCGGGCCTCTCCCCCCTGATGAGCCCAAGAGGACTTTCACGGACCCCTGACCACGACCTCGCCTTCAAAGGTGAAGGAGGCCCTGTCAAGTCCACCTATCCTCGCTACTTTCGACCCAGCGCTCCCACCGTCCTCCAGACAGATGCTCGCGCCTGTACGGACTGGTTACCCCTTCTCCAGGATCACGGTGGAGGAAACTACCGTGTCAGGTTGTGGTTTCACCAATGCTGAGTCTCGCATGCTACCATCGAGCTGGAGCTGCTGGCAGTGGTATGGGCCTTATCGAAGTGCAATACTTGATTGGCCTACAGCACTTCGACCTCATCACAACCACAGGCCCTTGGTCCCCATTCTTAATCACTATTCGAATCCCGCCTCCAGCGCCTGAAGGAGAAGATTTTTGGCCTCGTTCACCGGCTTACAGCGCAGAGAGAGGTGCATCCCGGATGCCCTCTCCGCTCCCCAGTCAGCTGCCCACACCTGAAGACGAGATGCTCAGCACCGAGGCCTTTCCTCCGGCAAATCGTCACTTTGCAGGCCATACAGTCCCAGCACCCAGCCCTGATGGAAATATCTGGGCCTTGAGGACTACGGACGCGGCAATGACCTCCTACACTCAGCTCTTGGAGAGTGTGAGGACTGTCTCGCGACCGTTTTGACCTCCACAACGCCCTGCGCCCGTATTGAAGATGAGACCCCACGAGATCTCGTCCCTGGTGCTGCCCGTGGTCGTCCCTGCAGCTCTCGTCATCGCGTTCTTCGCCATACCATTGCGCCATCGCGGGAGCAGAGGCCACTGTACTGGCCCGGCATTGACGCGGATATCGTCAATACGGTCCGTGCCTGTGAGCCGTGCCAGATCATGCAGCCCAGTCAACAGCAGGAGCCCCTCTTGTGCGACGACGAACCCACCAGGCCCTTCGAGTCCGTGTCGGCTGATTTCTTCAGCACAGCTGGGAAACATTTCCTAGTTGTCGCCGACTGACTCTCTGGCTGGCCTGTGGTGGTAATCTGTGGCTCGGACACGACGTCTGCGGCCACCATTCGCCACTTCCGGCACCTCTTTCGTGACCTGGGCGTCCCCGTACGTCTGCGGACGGACGGTGGGCCACAGTTCACCAGCCGGGACTTCACAGGATTCCTGGAGCGTTGGGGAGTCCGCCACATCGTGTCAACACCCCACTACCCATAGTCAAACGGCCATGCTGAGGCTGCGGTCAAGACAGTCAAGCACCTCATCCTCAAGGTGGCCCCTTCAGGCAACATAGACTGTGAGGCGTTTGACAAAGGACTCCTGGAGTTTCGTAATACTCCTACCCACACAGGGCGCTCCCCTGCCCAGATCCTGTATGGTCACCCTCTCCGCTCTTGCGTTCCTGCACACGCCAAGGCCTTTGGGAAGGAGTGGCAGACCAGAGCCGAGAGCTGCGACCGCTGCGCCGCTTCACGTGCCCAGGACGCCAAGGCTCGGTATGAAGACCGTGCCCGCCCTCTTCAGCCACTGGAGATTGGTGCCCTTGTCCGCGTCCAGGACCCAATGACGACACGTTGGGACAAGGTGGGCATAGTGATGGGCGTCGGCTGGTCGCGGGACTACAAGGTCAGGATGCTGAGCGGCCGTGTCTGGTGGAGGAACCGCCGCTTCCTCCGGCCAGTCCCACACCCTGCTGCTGGCCCCCTGACTGAGGACGAGTCCCCTACACCTCACGAGGATCCGCCCCACAGTGCACCTCGACGCTCGGAGCGACTTAGGACTGTTTGTTCATTTGAGGGATAACAAGCATTGCATTGACTGGGATAATGCCTCCTCAATATTACCATGTAATTCAATTGATAGTAGGAACATCATAGAATCTAGTCTTATTAAACATACAGAAGCATTCAACATGAATTTGAGTAACGGCATGTACAAGTTGGACAATTTTGTAATTAAGAAGATTTGTAACCAGGTGAGAAGGCCGGGTCACCTGACCATCTGACCTGACCACCAACCGTTGTGTGCTATTTAAAGATTAGTAGGGTCATTACCTAATACCTGACCATTGTGGACCTGGTCTCACCCTCCTCTGTATATATACACCTTGGTTTGTATTTCTCTCTCTAGTCTGTACTCACCCCTGAAGATGTGAATTACACGAAAGCGCTTGGGAACTTCGTGTTTTCTTCTTTCCTTGTGTTATCAACATATATATATATATATATATATATATATATATATATATATATATATATATATATATATATATATATATATATATATATATTGTTATGACCGTGTCGTATTTTTCTATTATTTTTTATGACATGCCTCAATGTTGTTCTATATTATTCCTGTAATGAAGTGTTAAGGTTTTAACTGTCATTATTTGTTCAAGCCCATCTTATTTCTTCATTTAGTACTGCAACAAGCATTCTTTGTTTCTCTAACGACCATCTGCATCGTTAAACGACCCATATTTCACAGGCTTGTCTTATTGGAGGGAGCCTACCTTATATATAGTACCCACCAGTAGACGGAGTTCAGTCCAGTCCTCCTGTTATTCAGTCCACGTTCTTTTGAGTGACACCCGTCACCTGTTACTTAGACTTTATTTTTTTTCTGTGTTGTTCCTGTCGCCACCAATGTGGTATATCTATGTGAGTACCTATTCATGTCTCTTATGTGTCCATCAGTGCCTGCTTAGTTACATTTAAGTAATTCAGTGTTGTTTCACCATAGTTAATTTCAGTGTTAGTTATTTTATATGTTTATGCAGTGTTAACGTAATCCAATGCTTTATGTTTATTCTTTTGCTGTTTCGATGTTTTAGTATCATTTGCGTCTTGAAAGTTTCGATAGTGAATCAATTTGTTGTGACAGCCTACGAGGCTCTTTATTGTGTCAGTATTTAATTTAATTAAATTCTTAAAGGTTTACTTTATATATTTTTATCCCCTTTTGATTTACTTCACTTTTTTTTGTTTGGTTACGCCTAGAACCTGGATATTAAAGTAAATTACGAGACTGCATAACAGTTTTGGCGACCTTGCCAGGATTCACTAACGATCTTTTGACACCTGTGATATTCTTTTTGTGTTTTATTTATTTTTTTATTTCTTAACTAGCCATCATGGTTATCATTAGCCAAGATGATGTGGCTGCATTTGCATCAAGTAATTCCTCTATTGAGGAAGTTTCAATGTTAAGTGCACATGAGTTAAGATTAATTTGCGAGTATTATGGTGTGGTAATTTCTAGCAGCGCCAGTAAAGTAAAGTTGTTTAACGCGGTAAGAAGTCAGCTGTTTGAAGATAGTGTTGATGTTGGCTTAAGACAAGACCACGGTGAAGCTAGTCATGTTAACGTAGCTGAGTCACGTTCAGTGAATGATGAATTACGCCTTAAAATAAAATTAAAAGAAGCTGAAGCTAAAGCGAAAGAAGCTGATTCAGAAAACTTGCGTCTGCGTATACAGCTCGGTCAGAGTAACCCTTCTAACACCGATGGCCTCACCCCCAGATCTAGTTTTTCTCATTTTGATCCAGCACGTGCTGCTAGGCTAATGCCCACGTTTTCAGAGGAAACAGTTGATGAGTTTTTCATTGCTTTCGAGAGACTTGCTACCACTTTAGAGTATCCTATAAAGTTTTGGCCCATTTTGCTTCAACAAGCGTTTGCAGGTAAGGCTCTGTGTGTTTTTTCGTCTCTTACAGCCAGTGACGCTAAAGATTATTTATGTACAGATAACACTTTCGTGGCCTCCGTAAGAAGGCAGAGCAGACCCACCTTGAATTTGTTAGGAGTAAAAGAGAGGTATTCTCAAAGTGGTTACACTCCAAGGAAGTGAGTGAGTGGGTTAGTGACCTGTGCCCGAGTGGGCTAATCCCCGCAAAAAAAAAAAAAATAAATAAATAAACAAAAATCGGCGAAATAACTTACAAGCAGACATCCTAAACTAAACTAACTTTATGGTTAGGTTAAGTGAGAGACTAGGTTAGGTTAGATTAGGTTAGGATGGCTTGTGTAGATTGATACGCAGTTTAGTGGTCCTTTAACTTTGGTTAGCCTGTTTGTAAGGTATTTTGCAAATTTACCAATATGGATGCCGGGAATTTTGCAATATAACCGATCAGCTTATACAATGTACATACATACATACATACTTATATAAAAATCTACAGTATAACTCAACAAAAATTCAACAATAACTGAGTATGAAACAAAATCTTGAACCAGCTGTCATACCCAATCCAGCTGGAAATGAAAACACTTGTTCTGGAACTCCACTTACTGTACCTAAGGTCAGAACCAAACGATTACAGTTTGTTGTCTGTAGAGATTCGTCCTTGAAGAGAGGATTTCTGAGAAGAGGAAGCTGGTGCGCGCTTCCTAGAATCACTGCCCGTTGATATGGCCGTCGCGTTTGGTGTTCGTAGCCTGTCCCAAACCACTCAGCTCTTGTAGAAATATTTCATTCCTGGTGTTCAGTTATGTCTCCTTTATTATATCCAACCTAACCTAACCTAACCTAACCTAACCTAACCTAACCTAACATAATTTAACCATAACCGAAACTTAACATAATCTCACCTAACCTAACCTGTCCTAACCTTACCTAATCTAACTTAATTTGAACTTGTCATATCCAACCTACCCTGACCTCACCTTACCTAGTCTTACCTAACCTAATCTGACTAGTGTGGCAACATTATGTTAATGTTAAAGTACAAGCACTGCTGGCTTCCTCTCGCGTTCAGCTACCACTGCTGGCTAGCCCTCATGACGAACAGAGAAGCAACTTGCATAAGTCCTCCCTTGCCAGTACACAGCCTCTTCACCATCAAGACTCCTGCTGTGCCTCCTCGTGGTAACACACGGTAACTGGGTGCCTCGTAGGCCCAGGCTAGACCAGCAGGGGATCTCGGAGCAACAGTGGGCCCCAGAGCGACGGCGCATAGGCCCACTGGCATGTGGACACGTCCTAACGCCTACCAACCACTGCCCCGCTGCCTTGCTGATTAACCTTTGTAGGAACAAGGCTATGGGAGAAAACCCCAAACGAAAAATCTGCGGTGGAGCCCCACAACAGGCAGATATGCTTACAGAGTTCCAGAAAGACCCCCAACGGCGGTATAGGCGGAATAGGTGACCAACATGGGAAGCCAACGACTACACCTGCGGATGAAGGCAATACAAGATGGACAGGCTACTGAGGCGAAGCTCAATAAACTAGGCTATCGGCATTCCATTGGAGCTCTCCCTCCCCCCAGTCGTTGTAACACTTGCACCACTGGATCAAAGAAAAGGCAGAGCCAAGATGTGTGGTTGCAGTCTGCGCTCTTGCCTCTCCACATAAATCAACTTACGCGCAGCCATTATCCACCTCTCACTTGATGTCGCCCTCCACACGTACAACATCTGTGGACGACCCTGCTGGTCCCGTATCGGCCTCTCGAGTCACCTCAGAGTTCACCAACGAAGGTGGCATCCTTATTAATTAGTATCATTGTAGCACAGCTGCATTCACCCATGGAGTCAAGCATCGTTGGAACTACCTGATGCGTACTATCCCTGATATCGGACCCCTCCTCCACCCTCTGGAAGAAGCTATCAGTGTCAAGTTCATTCCCAAATTAGTGAAACACACTTACTTAACCCCAGCAGAAAGAGCACTTCTTGCACTTCCATCAAGACTGGGAGGGATGGGACTAACCAATCCAGAGGAGATTGCAGCCACCGGACATCAAAATTCACTTAAGCTCACGGCAACCCTCACGGACCACATAATAGCCCAGAACGCAACAGGGGAGGTCGAGACCAGTGAAGTAAACGAGATTCGTAGGTCCATTACGACAGATCGACAGCACTGTTGCTGCAGGTTCCAGAAAATTTGAAAAAAAAAAAGTAGCTATAGCGCAGGAGGTGGGCGCCTCGAACTGGTTAACTACGTTACCGATAAGGGCAAATGGTTTCAGTCTTAACAAACAAGAATTTACAGATGCCATTGCTCTAAGGTACGGTCGGCCAGTAGAAGGTTTGCCCTCCCAGTGCGTGTGTGGCTCTTCCTATGACGGCGATCACGCCATGGTGTGCAAGAAAGGGGGCTTCATATGCATGAGGCATGACGAAGTAAGGGACCTTACAGCAAATATGCTGAGGGAAATCTGCCGGGATGTCATGGTAGAACCTATCCTCCTTCCATTGGATGGTGAGATCTTCCAACATAGGACTTCCAACACATCTAACGAAGCCCGTGTTGACGTCAGTGCTCGAGGATTCTGGACGCGGGGACAGCGAGCTTTCTTCGACATCAGGATTTTTGATCCCATGGCCGCATGTCACCGTAACCTAGCTCTCGATGTTGCACATAGGAGGAACGAGAACGACAAGATAAGGGCATATGGAGAGAGAATCCAAAACGTTGATCAAGGCAGCTTCACTCCTCTAGTGTTCACACCCTCTGGTGGAATGGGACCAAGTGCAAGATGTTTCTACGCCAGACTCGCGGAGGTGATCTCCGAACAGAAGCAGCAACCCAGAAGTTTCGTTACAGCTTGGATGAGATGTCGACTGTCTTTCTCTCTCCTTCGGTCGGCTTTGCTCTGCCTCAGGGGAACGAGAGCTTCTGCCCCAACTCCGACAACTGCAGCATATATTGACTATGAGGCTACTGTCACTGAATGCCGCATAGATCTGCGGCTCAACTAATTTAACATAGATAGGATAGCTACTTATGTATTAGGATATTTATTATTAAGGTAATTAAATGGTGGCGAAGGTGTGGCTATTGGGGGAGGCTGGAGGCCACGTTTTTTATAAAAAAAAAAGTAGTAGTAGTAGTAGTAGTAGTAATAGTGGTGTGTGTGTGTGTGTGTGCAGGAAAATATAAAACGGAGAAAAACGGAAACAGTATATTTCAATACTAACCTATACGGTTCTCACAGCAGAAATCGTCCATCTGTGGAAAACCAGAAGGTTCTTCCAGGCGTATGGTGCCTCCTTTATTTTTCACTCTGGCATTCTCCTGCTCGTGAAATTGATCTAATGTCATAGAAGAGAGCTTGTGCCCACACCTCTTTTATCATCCCTTCTTTTATCATCCTGGGCAACAATCTTTGAAAAACACCATAAAAATCAATTTAAAAGGAATAAAGAACACACATTCTGAAAGAAAATCTTTTGATTTACTATTTTCGCGGATTTTTTTTAATAATTAAATTAGCGAATTTTTCTGTCACAGTTTTTTCTCACCATGAGGTCAATACAAAATCTGGCATCTGTAACCATCGTTTCACTGAGCGACTGGACGACAAGCACAAATCTTAGCTTTGGATAAGACATTTCATTCGATTCTAAAAAGACACAAAATTACGTTGTCTTAAAAACCTGGAATTCTTATCTGATCCAATACATCAATAAACTCCAAATGCCGAATAAATAAATATATCAAATGCTAACAACAAATTTTAATGCTTATCAAATTTTGTGAGAAGTCTAACACACGGGAATGCAATTTCAGCGTTTGTAAAATCAGTCAATAAATGATTCCCATAAACAAAAAGAAAATATACTCTCATACTTAGTCATTATGTGAATATTTCTGGTCGTGTTATTTCAGGTTTGAAGATTGGCGAATATGGATCGACCTCAGCTCCAAAAGTTCTCGGGCTGTCTGTACTAATCCTGCCACAATCCTGTAACCTTTCCCGATACCTGTTTTTCCTCTAAAATTTGTCAATAAAGCGCCTGGATCTTTTTCGCACACATTTCCTTGCGATAGCCTGAGGTAGTTGTTAACAGACAATTGTGTGACCGAGCGGATCATGATATAATTGTGAGAGTTCCTCAAGGTAAATTAATGTCATCTTAGCAGTTACAGGTCAACTGACTCAAGTATATTCATGGACTGGTGAGGATGTTAAGTGACTGTCACAACTTCTCGATGCGATATTGAGAGAAGGTAGAGAGCAAGTAAACAGTAGTGTGCCAGAGATCAGATTAACTCAATGTTTACGTTCGATGGTGTTTTGTGGACGGAGTTTTGATGACTTATAAAGAAGAATGATGTTTTAAGTTTACATAATAAAGGAGCATTATTTTGTAATTGAAAATAGAGTAACTTAGTTGCCGAAAAACAATATTAGTTTCAATTGTCTTTTATAGAAAGTTTCGAACGAGATTGCAAGTTACAAGAATAATAGGATCAAAGAGAACCAAGAAGATGCGGAAGTCAGCATAAAATATTAGAAAGAGTAGTTTGTTTTTCTGTTAACGAGATATGATTCCGAAGATAAACTAAAATGCGACTAACACATATTGTAATGATATATATTTTTTCGCCTTTATATAATAATAATAATAATAATAATAATAATAATAATAATAATAATAATAATAATAATAATAATAATAATAATAATAATAATAATAATAATAATAATTAAATTTCTCAGAAGTCTTAATGAAAACAAAATTCCTAAAATTCCCTCAGCCAAGGACATTAAGGACGAATTGTTGAAGAAAATACTTTATTTAATTAATAACTACGGCATATTAGCACAACTTGTCATTGAATAATCGGGTAAATGTTGACAGTTGGCCCCAACGTGAAAAAAATTCTTCATTTAAAGGCTAAAGAAAAATATCAGCGCTCTGGAGTGTCAGTGAGCTGGGTTCTGAGAATCGGTAAACTAGTTTTTGCCTCAGCTGATTAGGGTTCTCAGAAATCAGGTAAAGGCTGTAGGTTGGTCGGATAATGCGTTGTGCAAAGTTATTTTCATGGTCCAATATTGTAATGTTTTCTACAGTCTGTTTGCAAATATTCTTTATTACTGCACTTGTTCCTGTACCTACGCTTGCATATTTTGCCTGGAACACACTATGATATTCTTGGAGCTATGTAACGTTTTACCAAATCCGGCTTCGAAACACGAGGATCCATATATATTTCATTAACCCAAACCTTAAGCTCGTTGAACAGGCTTTGTGTGAAATATAACAAAGTCTAGAACTGCTTTTAGTATTCTGGTGGTCCAGCGGTTAGCGTTCCCCGGTCGCAGTTATGGGCTCGTGGGCCGTGGGTTCGAATCCTGGCCGGTTGAGGTGTTGATTGTATGTAGAAGTCCGCGTGCTTTATTGGGCTAATGAAATATATATATATATATATATATATATAATGTGTGTGTGTTGCACTAAATTGGGAAAACTGCTGCTTAAGCCCCAAAAAGCAAGTGAGGTTTATTATAGCAAAATTTTATCCAAAGAAGTTTAGGTTAGGTTAGGTCAGGTCAGGTTAGGTTAGGTTTGGTTAGGTTAGGTTAGGTTAGGTTTTGTATGAAACTTTTCATATAGGCCTACATGTATTTTTACAACCTACATGATCGTGTATTACCAGTCCAGAAGTTTCCAAAGAGGATTATAACATTGAAGTTATAGGTAGTCGGCAATTATCCTCATATAGCGCACACACACACACACACACACACATATATATATATATATATATATATATATATATATATATATATATATATATATATATATATATATATATATATATATATATAAAAAAATGAAGTATGTCTGTGTGTGTGTGTGTGTGTGTGTGTCGGCACGAGAATCTCGGAAACTACTTTACCGATCTGTAGTGATGATGGATGGTGTTATATGTAGTGATGATGGATCGTGTTATGTGTAGTGATGATGGATGGTGATGTTATATGTAGTGATGATGGATGTTGTTATATGTAGAGATGATGGATGAAGTTATATCATGTAGATCCACATTGGAAACGTTGATAAGATAAATCTTGATAAAATCACACAAGGAAAATGGAAATAATAGAGAATCTTAGCTTTCGTCTTTATTCAAGACATCTTCACAGGCAACTGAATTACAATTCTGCATTGTTTCCCTTTTCCCTGTGTGATTTTATCAATATATATATATATATATATATATATATATATATATATATATATATATATATATATATATATATATATATATATCTCGATAGAGTTTCGACAATATCTCTTTCAACCTCAGATCATCAGGCCTAGAACATGAGACAACGTACAATACCATTAATATTTGAAAATCAAATGACAAATACAATTAAATACAGCATTGGGTACATTACGTGAAACAAGCTAATGTCTACCTGGTGGGTGTTGAAAAGAACGGTTTTCCTTCAAGGCAACGGTTAATGACTGTTAATGAAAGCAACTTTAGGGAGGAGTGATTGGTTAACTTATTGATAAAAAAGGGGAAATTTGGCGCTCAACATCAGTCGGTAAAATATATTACATGAAAATTAGACACCCCAGCCCGTGTCACCTGATGGTTATTAACAATGTTTGAGCAACTACCTCGTGTTTTATTTTGTTTTTTTGCGGAAGAAAATAGGAATCGGGTCGTTATAACAGCTGACTGGAGGGCGTCACCCTCCACACGGGATTCAGCTGTTCATAGGGGGAGAGTGAGGGAACAATGACCCTCTTGTAAAGTAATACTCTTCAACCTGTTGTACTGCAAATCACTTGCACGATATGACTAGTAACATGTCACTGGCAGAGACAGAAAAAAACTTGCCAGAGCAAGCAGGATTTGGATAGACAGGATAAAATGTCAAGGACTAGATCTCCTCTTTGGCTATGGGATTGAAAAAGGTCTCTTGAGAATTTTGAGGAGATGTCTGCCCTTTCACTTAAACACCAATATGTCTGCAGGAAACCTTATGCCATAAGGATGGCCACAAAATTAATACGTTCAAGAACAATACTTCATAGTCTAAAGATAAGACAACGTAAAGAGATTTATCACCTTACAGTCAGCCAACGTCTTTGGTTTTATCAAGTACTCCGGGCAGCTGACCCTTAACGTCGTAAACGCTCATCGTCTATAAATAACAGTGACTAAAGAAAATCGTTTGGGTAAAAGAGAGATATACTCTGTTTCTTTTACCTTTTACTTTTATTTTTTATATCTTACAATGAAATATTTATTCCCTAAATAAAAAAATCATGGTATATCCTTATAAAAAAAAAAAAAAAAAAAAAATATATATATATATATATATATATATATATATATATATATATATATATATATATATATATATATATATATATATATATATATATATATATATATATATATATATCGTTTGACATCAATTACAGCAGCGGACATACATATAATATATCCCTTCAAATACTGTCGTCGTGAACAATCGTCAGTTGATTGGCAGAGTTCTAGCCAATAAACCCCTAGACTACTTCTACTAATTTTCTCTCACTCGGAATCGAGTATGACGATCATCCAATTATGATAAAATAATTTGGGTTGTTAGGGATGTCACCTAGGCTAGTGAGTTTTTAAGTGGCTAAAGAGCCCGATACGGGACAGGCAGCATCTTCCACATTCGTTGCACATGTGGAGGGCTCCATCTACTGTGGGGCGGTGGCAGCGTCTTTCCGATGTTGGCGCTTATCTGCCTCTGTTTGCAGTCGGGCTAGCTGGAAAGAATTGACATCTTCCTGTGTGGTGCTCCCCAAGCGTTACGGTGTGGAGTGATCGACTCCCAGGTGAAGGGGTCGATTTGGCACGTTTTCAGGTTTGTCTTAAGACTATCCCTATACCTTATCAATTGCCCGCCAGCGTTATGGTCATTATTCATTAGGTGACTATAAAGTAGCTGCTTTGGTAGTCTACTATCGCCCATGCGGGTAACATGGCCAGTCCAACGTAATTGTTCATGGATAATGGTAGCCTCGATGCTCCTACAGTTGGTGTCAGCAAGAATGCTGGCATTTGTTCTCTTGTCTTCCCAGCGAACTCGGAAGATGGAACGCAGACTACGTTGGTAAAAGTTTTCAAGTGCCTTGAGGTGCCTCCTGTATGTGATCCATGTCTCAATGCCATATACAGTAGCAGGGTGGGCAGGGCCACTGCTCAATATATGTGCAACTTTGTGGATAATTTCAGGTCCCTACAGCTGAAGACACGATTTCGGAGTCCGCCCAAGGCGTGAGATGCAAATCTGATCCGATGCTGAATTTCTTCATCGATGTCTGCGGTGGTGGACAGGTGGGAGCCGAGATACCGAAAGTGGGTAACATTAGAGAGTGTAGTACCGTTAAGCTGGATTGATGGTGGAGGTGTGTCTGAACCAGGGGCAGGTTGAAAGAGAATCTGAGTCTTACGTACATTCACCTCAAGGCCGAAATATGCATATGCGTTTGCATAGGTGTTCAGGATCTCCTGTAGGTCGTGTTCAGTGTGAGCAACTAGGGTGATATCGTCTGCATACTGAAGTTCAGTAATGGAAGCTACCGACACCTTTGTTCTTGCCTGGAGCCGTCTTATGTTGAATAAACCCCCCTTTACCCGGTACTCGATGTTCACCCCGCTGGCTAAATTGGCACTGGCATGAATAAGGAAGGCAGCCAAGAAGATGGAAAAGAGAGTTGGTGTCAGTACACACCCTTGTTTAACCCTGTTTGGATGGGAAAGAACTCTGACTGGGTGCAATTGTGCAGGACACTGCCGTTCATGCCATCGAGAAGTTGCCTCACAATGGGAATGAAATTTGGTGGGCAGCCAAAACGGCTGAGGGTCCACCAGAGGGCTTCGCTGTTGACCGAGTCGAAGGCCTTGGTTAGGTCTATGAAAGCCATGTATATGTCACGACGCTGTTCCCTGCACTTTTCCTGTATCTGCCGGGCAGCAAAGATCATGTCAGTGGTGCCACGTGAAGGTCTAAAACCACATTGAGATTCTGGGAGGAAGTTTTCCGCCTCAGAAAGAAGCCTGTTTAGGAGGACTCAGGGCTATAATTTTGCCAGCTACGGAGACCAGTGAGATCCCACGATAGTTGTCACAATCTGACCGGTCCCCCTTGTTCTTATAGATATTGACAATGGAGGCATCTTTAAGAGCTTGGGGGATATTCTCCTTTTCCCATATATTCTCCAGAAGAGTGGAGACGGCTGGTAAGTAGAGGTCCTCCTGCTTTATACAGCTAGGCTGGGATTCCATCAGGCCCTGAGGATTTGTTATTTTTCATCTGTTTGATGGCAGGAGCTACCTCATCCAGGGATGGAGGATAGCTGAGGTGGGTCAGCTCTGGATGCTGAGGGACATGTTGGGTAGTCAGGGCATCAACATCGGTGTTTCGGTTGAGCAATGAATGGGAGTGCCCTTTCCAGCGCTGAAGGAGGCCTTTGTCGTCTTTAATTATGTGGTTACCGTCATTTGTGCCATTTGTGCCAGTATCTAGAAGGGTCCTGACATTCCAAGCAGCGACCATTAGAGGTTGAATGGTTTGTTTTTGTTTGGATCTGTTATTTTGATTGTGTTTTCGACCGCATAAGGATGACCTTACTGGGTGCGGTTGCCCAGTCAGGTTTGGTTATTAGACAGGCTATGTTTAGGTCATCTTTTCTAGCCCACTCCCCGTGTGGGGTGAGCAGAGCGGCTCCTCGTAAGGGTTGCTCAGTTGCACAGACAGGATCGGATTGCACTGCTGCCTAGATCCCAGTGCATAAACGAAAATCTTATCTGTGCCGCCCATGCACAGAGTTGTGACTAGAGACTCCCGGCAGTCATCTCTGCCTATCCCCGTCGCCACTCGTCCGTCGTCATAGGACTTTTGGGGGGGTTTGATGATGATGAGTGGTATGATGAGCTGGGTGATGGCTGTGCGTGAGTTGATTTATGTGGTGAGGCAGGAGCGCAGGCTGCAACCACATATCTTGGCTCTCCCTTTTCCTGATCCAGTGATGCAAGTGTTGCAACGAATGGGGAGAGGGAGAGTTGCAATGGACTGCCGATAGCAGGAGTCTTGATGGTGAGGAGGCTGTGTACTGGCAGGGGAAGACTTATGCAAGTTGCTTCCCTGTTTGCCACGAGTTCAAGCCAGCGGCTGCAGCTGAAAGCGAGAGTGAGCAAGCAGTGCTTGCATCTTAACACTAACATAATGCTGCAACACTAGACGCATTTCACCACCGTGTGTAGTATGTGCATTGTGCACACACACACACACACACCTAGACTACTACTTTGCTGTCACTCGGAATCGAATATGACGACCATCGAGCAATGATACTGTTACGAGTGAGCGTTCGATTGTTGGTTGTGGAATCGCAACGTGAACGTCTTTTGTTTGTGGCGTCTTTTCTACCCGCGTCCGCTCGCTTTGTTTACCTTAGTTTGGGCCCGGCAGTGTTAAGTTAAGTACAGAGTATCTCCTTTCTTATTGTACAGTCTGTTTCTAGTGGTATAACGTGTAAACCTTGCTCGAATTTTATAACACCATGTAAAGTATTATTTGTGAAAGATTATTGTTAATCATATTTTAGAGTTCACGGAAAATAACTTACTTATTTATGAGGTTTCGTGTGGTGGATAGACCACGTTGTTCATATTAGTTTCTAGACTAAATAAGTCTTTACTTTTGTGTTCAATATTTTGTCACTCGGTTGAGTCATTTGATCAGATTTAACTTGTATTTGTTTATTTTTGTACATACTGATATATTTATTTATTGTTTATTTGTTAAAATATTCTGTTATTAAAACTAATGCATGTATTTCAATATACCCTATAGTAATGAGGTGACGATTTTGGTGGGATCTATTCCTTGGACCTATAATATAAAGAGAAGTTGAATTTGTAATTTTGTTACACCCTAAGAGGCCTAGGGTCGTAACAGTACAATGATATGTTTAATTAAGGGTGTCATCTTCGTTGATGAGCTCTGAGGAGACTCGAGAGGCCGTTACATGACCGGCAGGGTTGTCTATAAATGGAGCACGTATTGAGGGCTACATCTAGTGAGGGAGCGGCGGCAGCAGCGACTTTCCGGCACTGGTGCTTGTTTTCCTCAGTATGCCGAGCGGGCTAACTCTAAAATATTGACACCTTCCGTGGTGCTGTCTCCAAGCTTTATAGTGTGGAGTGATCATCTCCCGTGTGAGGGGGTCGATTTGGCACTTTTTCAGGATTGTCTTAAGACTATCCATATATCTCTTCCGTTGCCCTCCAGCATTACGTTAACATTCGTTAGGTGAATGTAAAGTAGTGTACACTCGTCCATGCGGACGATATGGATAATGGTAGCCTCGATGCTCCTACAGTTTGGTGTCAGCGAGAATACTGGTATTTGTTCTCTTGGCTTCCCAGTGAACTCTGAGGATGGAACGTAGAATACGTTGGTAAAAGTTTTCACGTGTCTTGAGGTGCCTTCTGTGTGTGACCTATGTTTTGCTGCCATATAGCAGGGTGGGGAGGACCACTGCTCGATATATGTGTAACTTTGTAGAGAATACCCTCATTCTGGTTCCTCCAGACGCTTAGACCCGAAATCAGAACGGCATTTTGAGCCTGGGATTTGACCTCGGCTCAGGCGTGCGAATCGGGATTCTTCAATCCGAGATTTCCTGCAGTGGATTTCCCTTATTCAGAACATCGGCTTGAACCCCGGATTGGATAATCTTTTGCATTTGCTTCTATTCCGAGCAAGGATTCGAACACTGAAATTCCATCCAATCACGTTTCATTAACACCATTACGACAGCCAATCACCATCGAGAGTAATGTTTACAAGATTATGTCGGCAACTATGACTCGACGAGTTTTTATATAGGAGGAGAAATCTCTCCTTGCACATCATAAGTTACCTTTCTTTCTATAACTACAATAAAATTATAATAAAATTATAATTATTTATGGTACTGTGTTACAACGTGGCTGTATTGTTTTATGATAACAAAGAAATTCGTATAGGAGGCACATTTACCAAGTACATACAAAATGTAGATATAATCCGGGATAGGCGTCGATATTCATAACAAAAGCAAGATGAATCAATGTAGGGCGTAGTAGCCCGGTTAAGTTAGGTTAGGTTAGGTTAGGTTAGGTTAGGCTAGGTTAGGTTTCTTTCTGTTATTTTTATCCCACATTTCCCCTGATTAGTAATGTTAATTAAAGATTTTCTTTATTAATATAATTAAAAAGAAAATGCATTCAGCATTGATTCAATTATATTGAAAATACATCTAAATGCTCCCCCCTACCCCCCAAAAAAAAACCACTCAAAATAAGGAAACATCAGCATTCTTTACATTTACCCGCTTGATCTTCATGGACCCTAAACATGAAAAGTGTTGTAACATGTTACCATAACTCATTCAGTAACCAAAATCTTTCTTACCTGGAAACTATTCGTTGCGAAGAATCTCAAAGCAATCATCAGCTGATGAATGGGAGGTAGAGGTGAGCCAAAGCCAACAGGTCTGTCAAGTAGATACTCCATATCATGGAAAATGTCTAGAACATCTCCCTTGCTGAACCTATATCGTTCTCTGAATTGTGTGTCATCATAAACATTGATAGGATTCTGCCTATCTACCATCAGTCTATCCTCTTCAAAATTTCCAATTTGACGATATCACCGAAAAGCGCAATTTCTTTCAAAATTCATGTTGGCTTGCTATCTTTGAATGACAGATCACCTGCTCAACCTTCCTCCAAGCTGGATTATTGCAAGGATCGACAAATCCGATCTCAAACCCGGTTTGAGTGTTTGTATTGGCCCACGCCACCGTTCTGAATACCAACAATCTTCAATCTTTGCTCGATCCTTCATATAAACTTTCAAGCGGTTTCAAACAAGCGCTCTGGCTTCGGGCCTTAGTGTTAAAACCTCTTCTGAAGGCTTGTTGCCTTCGCTGTTTTGGGGTGACGTGAAGTAAGAGTTTGGCTCTGACGAGCCGATGGTCAGTGCCACAGTGGTCTGAGCCGTGCATGGCTCGGGTGATGAGGACATTTCGGCGATCTCTTTCTCTGACAATGATGTAGTCAATGAGATGCCAGTGTTTGGATTGTGGGTATTGCAACGAACCCTTGAACTTGTCGGCCTGCCTAAACAAGGTATTGGTGATCATGAAGTTGTGTGCAGCACACTTGCTGAGGAGGAGTAGGCCGTTGGGATTACGTTGACTACTCCGTTTCTCCCTATGATTCCCTGCCTTATGTCAGCGTCTCTTCCAATTCCAGCATTGAAGTCACCAAGGAGCACAGCCTTATCTTCTCTGGGGATAAAGGTTAGCACTCTATCAAGGTCGGCATAAAAGGCCTCCTTGATGTCATCATCTGCATGCTATGTTGGGGCGTATTCACTTAAGAAGAAGGCATGACGTGAGTGATTCAGTGGGACTCGGAGCGTCATGTGGCGTTCGTTGATCCCAACAGGCATTTCAGTTAGCCTTTGTAGAATGGATTGGCGAGTGGCAAAGACAACTCTATAAATACGGTTTCTCTCCTCAGCAGGCTTACCCTTCCAGAAGAATGTATAGCCAGACCCCTATTCATTGAGTCGACCCTCGTCTGGGAGCCGGGATTCACTAATGGCTGTTATGTCGATATTATATCTTGACATGTCTTGCCACAAGGGCGATTTTTCTTTCAGTGCTCAGAGACCGTAAGAGGTTGCATTGTTGTTTTTGCTTTGATCTGTGATTATGATTGCGTTTCGACAGCATAAGGATGACCTTACTGGGTGCGGTTGCCCAGTCAGGTTGGTTCTTTAGGTACGCAATGTTTAGAGCATCTTTTCTAGCCCCCTCCCCATTTGGGG
>NW_024713129.1:26147604-26157879 GCF_018991925.1 Homarus americanus
TGGACTCACTTGATTGTGACTTGTTAAATGTGAATTTATATCATCTAAGTTTTAATCTAAGGTGGATCACTGTGGCGGACATAGATGCATTGCGGGTTGGGTTGTTGTAGTGCGGGCAGACTCCGCGGCCACCAGGCGTGGGGTCTCCCTCCGTTGATGTCTTCCCTGCGTAGGCGTGGGGTCTCCCTCCGTTGATGTCTTCCCTGCGTAGGTGGTCTGGGCTGTGAGGGTCGTCCAGGAGCTTGTCCCAAACCTTCTTCCCTAGGCGATGGAACCTGAAGTTGAGGGCCTCTGTTTTATTTCTTAGGTGGATGGTTTCCACTGTCTCCTGGTAGGGTGGCGCTTGGCCACTGGCTGACCTCAAACATTTGTTTTAGAAGCTCTGTAGTTGTTGTAGTCTAGTCTTCCCGAGTGTGACGAGTGGTACAGATGGGTACTCCAACACAGGCCTCACCAGCGCCTTGTACAGGTGAACTTGTATCTTCTCAGGCATCAATTTAAAACGTTTTAATTTGGCTGCGGCGACTTTGGCTTTATTTAGTCTGTCCTTCACGTGGGGAATGATGCCCGTCCGAGAAATGATGAGGCCGAGCAACCTGCCTTGTTTAGAGTACTCAATCTCTTCGTCGTCGATCATCAATGGGGCCGGCTTGAATTTGGCTATGGGTATGACCTCAAATTTCATTTTGTTTGTTTTTATTTTCCATTTATTTTCATACTCCGAGATCTCCTCTATTGCCCGAGCAGTGAGTCGCGCCATCCTTGCTGTGGACCTTCCTGGGCAGGTGACGATCTGTGTTACATCGTCTGCATACATGACGTACTCGCTGCCGACGATTGGGGGTGGCAGGTCAGCCGTGTAGAGTGTGTAAAGGGTTGGTGAGAGACAAGAGCCCTGAGGCACGCCGCTCGATAGTGATAATTCTTCTCCAAAATGTTCTTGCATCTTAATTTTGGCTCTGCGGTCCGTAATGAAGTTGCACAGCAGGCGAGTCAGATTTTCGGGTAGCCCCAGTTGTATGATCTTATACTGCAGTCCTGCGTGCCAAACTTTGTCAAACGCCTTGCTGACGTCCCTCAGTACTATATTGCACTGTAGGCGGCCAGTCATGGCATTGGCGATCTGCTCGTAGGCCTGAGCTATGGCGGTGGATGTGCCTCGGTACTGGCAGAAGCCGAACTGGCGGGGATTATGCACGTCTTCGTCCTCCAGATACATCCGCAATCGCTTGTTGACTATTTTTTCGAAGATTTTGGCTGGTACCTCTAGCAGCGATATTGGTCGAAAGTTTTCGACTTTGTTTGGAGGCTTCCCTGCTTTTGGTATGAGGCGAATAACGGCGATTTTGAACATCTTAGGGAAGTGTCCAGAGGCGAGGCAGGCGTTGCATATATGAGCAAGCCTCTCTATCATGTTGTCGGGGAGTTGAGCCAGGATCTTCTTGTTAATGTGACTTTGACCAGGTGATTTGTTTTTAAACCCTTTTATGACGGCTGACACATCTGCAGGAACAATGCGTTCCGTCAGGTAGCTTCCGTCCACCAGTCTGGTGAAGTCAGTCCGTGGGAGCGGCTGGAGCAGGTGCTGATGGTCCTGCAACTGACCTAAAATGTCCTCCTCAAACTCCCTGTCGAAGCCCTCGTTCTCCTGTTCACTAATGGTAAAGATCTTTCGTAAATATCGCCGATGTAGTTGTTCTTGGTTTTCTTCCTTGAATATTTTTACGTTGTTTTGGTCGAGCAGGTAAGGGACCGTGCTAGAGGTGGAACCCATCAGTCGCTTGATCCCTTTCCAGAATGCAGCAGAATCGCGGTAATTGTTGGCTGCCTCCCACACCAAGGCGGCCCACTTTTGTTCATGTAGACGTTTGCTCTCGTGCTGGATGTCCATCTGTAGCTCTCGGTACCGGTCTCTCAGCTCCTGCGTCCACCCGCGGATACTGGCTAGCTGTCTCACGTGAGTGTACTGGACACTGAGCTGCCTCAGCTGGTGACTAGTGTGAGGATGGGGAATGGTCCTGTAACTGGTGGTCGGGATGTTGTTGTCCATCTCCGTCTTCACATCCTTATACCATTGTTCGACCGCGTCGTCGATGTCATTGGGGCTGGCTTCTTCCAGGTTTCTCCCCTGCTTGAGACTGAGAGACTCCTTGAAGGAGTCCCAGTCTGCCCGTTTGAGGTTTGACCTGATGTTGGCGGGTATCATAATGGGATTGGATGAGAGCGTCACGACGACTGGCAGGTGATCACTGGTACTGATGGGTCCGGCGGTAACGTGCCTGTTCAGGACGGCCTCGTTGTTAGAGAGGATTATGTCGGGTGTTGTGGCACTGGCACGTCTGATCAATGTCGGGAAATCTGGCCCGAGGTGTTGCAGTTTTCCCCTTCTGATGTTGTCATACAGCGCCACACCGACGTTGTTCTCATTACCGTGTCCCAGTATGGCGTGGCGCGCATTTAAGTCCCCTATGATGTATGTTGGTTTTCTGTGGCGTAGCAACTGGTTTAGGTCTTGTTCGGGTAAGTAAGGGCGTCTGGGAGGTAGGTACATTGTGCATATGATAACAGGTCCCCTAGTTGTCTCCACCTGCACTCCCAGAACTGAATCCTCGAAGTCTGGCAACACTCTGTGACTCAGCCATGACCTGATGGCCACAGCGACACCATCGTTCAGCTCACCCGTCATGTTCCTCTGGTATACAGTGTAGCCAAAAATTTTCAGCTTACTTTCGTCCTTTATGCCAGTGCTGTTTAACAGAATGATGTCTGGGTCTAATTGATAGTATAAGTTAGACAGTTCGTTATGTCTATTAAGGGACCAGTGTAGGACATTATGTTGGACAATTTTCATCCTGCTAACGACTGCCATTTCGGAGACTGTAGCTTGGTGCGTCGCTTGGAGTGTTTGCTCGGCTTCTGCCATTTCTAGGGGGACGGAACTTCTTAGCAGAGCCTTCGGACATCTGCTTGTCAGTCAATGGCGGGCCCTCGAACCTCTCGTCACCCGTGTACAGGAAGGTGTTCAGGTCCTGGGCCTGCGTGTCGTAGTAATCAACTGACGCTGCAGCTCGAGGGTCTTGTTCCTCTGTGGGGTGAGTCGTCATCATCTGGTCGCAACCATTGACTGTGGTTGCAGTCCGATGGTCACTGTCGTCGCTGTGAGTGCATGTAATGGGATCGCAGGCATTTACTGTGTCGTTGGAGCTGTGATCCCTGGGGGACTGACTGGCCACGTCGGGATTGCGGTTATACTGACTTTTGCCTAAGTCAAGGAGGACATGGTCTATTTCTGGCGTGGGTTGAGGTCGTTGATAAGTCGTTGAGTGGGTTACTGCCTTAAGGATTTCTTTTGAAGGGACTTCGTCGCTTATTTCAACAGGTGCAATGTTGTTCCTGGTTAGTGTCTCGTTGAGGTGTTTCGAGAATGAACCTGGATGAACCATGTTCATGTGATGGGCGTGCAGGTAAGACAAGTATATAGTGGTGGCTTTGGACTCGTCCAGCTGTGGAGAGGAGACGCTCCTGATGCTCTCGGCCACTGCGTCCCTCATGGCGCCCAGTGACTCAGTAACTGCCTGTTTTATTGAGTCCTTGATGGTTCTTATCTCTGATTGTAGGACCTCCATGGTCTCGCTGACATTGTTGAGCTTTTGGGAGTCTGCTTGAGTTTCTTTTAGAGCGTCTTTTAGGGTTTGGCTGTAAGCCATGATCGTCGACTGAGTGGTCCTTTCTATGGTGTTAGAAATTTCCCTGGTTTCTTTTTGTTTGGTTATTTCGGTCAGTTTCTTCTCTGTTTCTTGAAGTACCTGTTTCCTGACCAGGCAGGTAGCAGAGAAGGTCCTGTGGTCACCCTCGCAGACGACACACTTTTTTATGGTGCTACGGCAGTCTTTGTAGAAGTGCTGATCAGATAAACACTCAGAGCATATGACCCCTTGCATGGGGCAGTTCTTGGTCATGTGGTCATTGTATATATAGCACTTCATACATTGTTGGATGGGCGTATACTTTTCATATTCTATTTGGTGGGATGAGATGGAAGTGCCATATGCATAGAGCCCTTTCTCCTTCATTCTTTTTGCATCCGTTGTGTCTGCAAAGCGAACCTTGATTATATTATGGGCATACATAGGATACACCTCCACAACCTTGACATTGTTTTGCTTTTGTATTTCATCTCTTATTTCTTCTGCGTTATTTTCCACTACATCTTTGTCTAACTTCTTACATACAAGGGTGAGCTTGGCGCCGTATTCCCGTGGGACAATGACCTCGTAACCGTTGGTTTTCATATTGTCCATGGCACTAGACTTAAGTAGTTTATCAGCATCTTCATCTGTTTCTGTGAGGATGATGTAACCATCTCTCAGATCCACAAGTCTATTTATTCTCACCCTTAGGTCGCTCAATAGCCTTTTTAGCCCTATTCGAGACCCCTGGGTCGGGGTTCCGGAGATCTTCACTCTCACTTTGGCCATGGTCAGTAACATACATGAATGAATCAATGAAAATTCTACCTAATCTGTCCACCTCAGCTAAACCCCATGGATGCCGCTCCTTCTGTCCGCTTGCTGGGCGAGTAAAGACGGGTCTAGGGGTTGGGTGAACAGACAATCCCCTGGCGGGGGCCAAGCCAAGCCCTAACACCTAGCAGTGACAGGTTATGAAGCACTGTCGAATCCCTAACAGAAAATGTTGCCACCCTTACTGTCTCGACTCAGCAGCCCTCTGAGGGCCCCCCTTGAGGCTCTGCCCGCAGGGTTCGCGTCGTTACCAAACAGCAGGGACTCTAGGCGAAAGGATAGGATAGGGAAGAAGCGCAGTGTACAAGAATAATGATATCCATGTACAACTACATGATAAAGCAGTCAGAACGGACCCAACGCGAGAAACAAGGCAGACAGTCGTAACGGTCAGCGATTTGAACTGAGCAGGGAGCGACGCGTGGCACGTCCGCTCGCTATGAAGGTTGGGTGCGCTCTGTGTGGCAACCATCAAGCATGTCATGGAAAAGGTTCCTGATACAGTGGCTTTTCTGAACCCAGGTCAGATCCCAGTCATAGCTGCTGACCAGCCACTGTATGCCCTGGCAAAACAAATCCAATGGCATTGGCCTGAGTATAGAGAAGACAGGTATGCTATTATGTTCGGGGGACTTCACATGGAGATGCTGCACTGAGATCACTAGGAGCGTTATTACAAGACAGTAGTTGGACCGGTTCCCTTGTTGAAGCAGGAGTGGCTTCATCTGGTACAGCAGAGTCTTTTCTGTCTGTATCAAGTGTAACTAAGACAAGACTAGCACATCAAGTCACAGCATGCAGCTTGTACAAACTGATGAAGGAGGCATACCAGGACTATTGCTCTGATGAGTCTGAAAGGTCAAATTTGAGCTTTGAAGACTGGTGTAAACAACGGAGGCTTGGGAGTTCACAGTTCCAATTCTGGAACCTTGTGCTGGACATGGAGCTCACCATCTTCATGTTGATCCGCTCATTCAGGGAAGGCAATTTCAAACTCTACCTTGAAGCACTCTCAGAGCTGATCCCCTACTTCCTTGAGAACAACAATGTTAATTATGCCCGATGGCTTCCAATTCACCTTCGAGACATGATGTGCCTTGAGCAACAACATCCAGATGTAGCGACGGAGTTCTACAAGGGGAACTTTGTTGTCCACAAGTCCGGAAGAGAGTTCTCTGCCATTGCTATTGATCAAGCCCATGAACAAAACAATGCAGTGATTAAAGGCGATGGAGGAGCAATTGGGCTGACTGAGGACCCAGCAGCACTTCGTAGGTGGATGGTGGCTGGACCTGAAGTGAGTCGTCTTGTTGCTGGATATGAAGCTGCGTCAGGTGCAAAAGATGGAACCACCACCAGCAACCGACATCGTGAGCAGACCCTGAGTGCACATAAATCTTTCTTTGTGAAAAAGGAAGCACATTCCAAGGTGCTGCGGGAGATGGGCAACCCTTTCCAAGAAGAGTCATCTGACCTTCTGGTGTTAGACACAAAGAACAACGTAGATCCAGATATTGCTAAAATGGTTGGTACACACCATGAGAGAGGAAAAGAGAAGTCCAGTCATTCTTAGAGAGACTGAAGAATGAAGGTAAATGTCTGTTCCACCATCCGATCAAGAGGTCCTCCTTCTTCAAACATGACCACGTTGTTAGCAGTTCCAAAGAGAAGGTACTGACAGATGACTGTCAGTTGTTCTCGCGACTCTTCATCTCCAGTCAGAACAGACAGTATGACTTGCAAGAATTCTTCAAGCATAAGAACCACTCAGCTCCTGCCTCCCTCAGTGACAATGGCAAGCTTCATACATGTCAGAAGTCACAGCTAGCTGAAATTCTTCAAGCACAAGTGAATGCTACAGAGAGAGAACCACATGGAGATGCCATCATAGATGGCGCAGCATTGGTCAATGCCCTGCCTCCACGCACCTCAAAGACTTTTGATGCCTATGCACCAACCCTGGTCCTTCGTGACGGGAAAGGCATTGACAAGCTCGAAGAAATCCAAAATAAAGTCCTCAGAATTATCCTAAAATGTCCCATGAGAACTAAAGTACTTAATATGACGAAAGAACTAGGTATACTCAGTGTTAAAGACAGAATAATTGAAGTCAACCTGATGATAGCCCTGAGGTTTTTGCGTGGTGATCCTGATAACATTGTTTCCTTAAAATTGCTAGAATGTATGAACCATGGGACTGGTGATTCTAAATGGATCCAAACTACAGCTACACATATGAAGATGTTTGGACTAGAGTCTAGTTACTAGACCATCTGTACAAAGTTGAGACACAACAGCACTTCCTTCCACCCTGGCGGACAGCTCCCTTCGATATCACAATACCGACATATCCACCAAAAAGATTAATTATACAATTTATTTATCTCCAACACACTGCCAAAGTGAGAGCTCTTGAACACATACACACCCTACAGACTGATCATAATATCACACAGATCAACACTGTTGGATCTCTTAACACCGTGGGGGGGCTGGAAGTGCTATCGTTGTGACTCAGCCTAACGGCAATACAATTACTTCAAAGATGACTTAGATTTGACACCTGGGCACCCACTCCATAAACTGAATTAATTGCCATACTCACACCTATCAAATTTATTGAAACTACTGTCAGATACAATCTCATCATCACTGATTCTCTATCCTCACTACTAGTAGACTTGGTAAGGGCTAAAAAAAAAAGGTGATCACTGCATTTCATAGTACAAAGGTCCCACTTGGCATAAGTGTTCCTTGGGGCAAGAGGAAAACATTTATCCAAAGAGACACTTTGTCTCTATGCATAGAACCCACTAATTAGCATAAATTATGCTAATTAGTGCCCGAAAGAAGGCAATTTTAAATTTTTTAAATCATTTCGCCTAGAAACATGTGTGGTTAGTTGAACCTGGCTAATTTTAGGGTCAGGAATCCATTTTTGGGGTTATTTTGACAATTGGCGGCCATTTTGACCCTCAAATCCAAAATGACCATTAGCCATCATCTTGAATGTAGGCATACTTTACAGCTTTTGCACCGTATGAGCTACAAACTTGTGTGATGTATCAATTTCTACTAATTTGAAATTGAGAAAACATTTTCTGGCACTGCATATGTGATAGAAGGTCATTTAAAGGTGAATTCCAGGATAGTTGCCCTTAGTTATATTAAAGAAAAACTTGATGCATTAAACATATGCTGGTGGCATTTAAACTTATGTAATACGCGTTTTCTGAGGTCACAGCTGAGACAAAAACACCACATTAACACCACATTGAGAGTGCAGACAATGCACATTTTAAAACAGTTATAAGTATATATAGTTCTAGCTGTTCTGACCTCACAAGTTCACTGTGTGTGAACAGCTACCCTTACATCCACAGAATGTTGTACAGGGCTGCTCATTCATGCAGCATGTACATGGGAGTTTACAATCATTGGAGCAGCCACAGATGGCAAGCTCCGGCAACTTCCTCGAGATGGTCGGTATTGTTATATAAATTGTTACTGGGCATAGGCCTTCTTCATCAAAGTGCAGAGAGCTGTGAGTGACACCTGGTGCACATATCGGGTCCTGCAGATGTGAGACACACCAATGAAGGACTGTGCTATCCCACTAGTGGCCACACCACTGTTCGTTATAGCTATGGTCCACCCACTGCAGTCACCCGAGACTGCCCACAACATATTTTTAGTGTGCATGGCCCCAAGCATGACCAGCTACTTTCTTCAGCAATTTCTGTATCTGCAAATTTCCAATGTAAGCGCTTTGCAAATGTGAACAGGGACTGATGAGCCACCATGACGGGCGTCTGTCCTGGGTTCAGGTATTCATTGGCACGTCTGAGGGTCTTCATGCTGTGTAGCATAGAGATTGGACTATTTGCCGACTCGGTCAATAGCGGAAGCAAATAGGACTTTGTCATAAATGAGGGAGGACCTGAACGCACTGCGTGGTAGGCAGCCCACGAAATCCAGTCGTCCCTTGTCAGTCGGTTCTCCAAACGGCCACCCACATAATCCAACAACTGATAGCCATCTTAGAGGATCTGCTGCAGTGATCTGGATGCAGGGACTGGCTGGCTGTTGATGTCAGGCATTAGTGGAACATGAGCAATCTCATCTTTAGGCAAGGAGACATCCTCCATCGTTGTGTATGACACTGGGAGTGGGTGCACAGTCTTTTGGCCCATTTCTGCAGCGTTCAAGATGGCTTCCTGGTTTTTCTCCTCCTGATCCGATTAGAAGTGCTGCAAGATGCTAATTCTAGTTCCATTCAACACGGACTGAGATGAGGCAGTGGTAGATGAGGGGTTATAATCAATGTTGTCAATCCCCCCCTGTTGTAAAGACTCCTTTGGTGGCCTGTGAAGGAACTACAACACCCTCCTGTTCCCAATGAACAATGACCGCGTTGGCAATATCACTGCTCAGCTGACGCAGCCGGTGATACGACACACAGATGCCTCGTTCAGCCAGCATGTCAACAAGACTCTCCTTGCTAGTCTTCATATGCACCTTCATAGCCAGCATGAGACAGTGGCGTCTCTCACTCACGTCGATGACGAGGCAAACTCTGGGGATTCGGTGACCTTTTCCCTACAGAGTTACGCATGATGGTCTGGGCTAGTGAATACACGATCTTCTTTGAGGAAGCAAGAGGGATATCGGTATCAATACCAGGGCTATCTAACAGTATACGTAGGAAAGATCTCACTGTGGGAACAATGGAGTCAGCTTCTGAGGTGCTTGAAAAAGAGCCTCAAAACACCTGAATTTTCTCTAGGATATCTCGTCGCAGAATCTTGGCTGCCTGTCCCAAAATTCTCATGTTTGATGAGGTGGTGTCCTCCTTCTCCTCAACTACTTGACTAAGATCTTCATTAAGCACCAGCTCCCAGCAACAAGATGACTTTTCTATCGTCTTAATGTCAGAGAGCATGCTGACAATATCTTGGCGAAGTCGAGTTGTATGACCAATGGTATTAATGATGTAGTTCCATGTGCAGAATCATGTGATATCTTCAGATCTGAAAAGTTTTCATTTTTTGCTTGGTAAATTTTAACTTGAAATCTTATGAAAATTCAGTATTCCCACCCTTTTACCAACACCACTAAATAGCTTATTTAAAGTAAAGTAAATGTATCAGGTTAATTTATTTGGATGAAAATGATCCAGAATAGTGAAACGAATGATCTTGACACATTTATTAAATTTAATATTCCTTTGGAAAACAAAATCATCAAATACAAAAACCGGTTTTACTACAACGACCCGGTGTTGCTGCACACCATAAAGAACATGTCTTTCTTGCTTCTGTTTCTACTCATCACCTCCCTGCTGACCACCTGAGCTCGGATGTAGCCTTCCCTCCTCTCCTGGCTGTACACGTGACTGCTGGCCTCGCTCACTTGCTGTACACAACGCTCTATACTCTGGGTGTGCGAGGGCCAGGCAGGGACATACATGGGGTTGTCCAGGAAAGCTCTGACTTGAACATTGGTGAGGCTGCAGGTAGGGGGCTCACTGCCAGCCCTGGATGTTGTCAGATCTATGAGATCAGTGAGGGTCTTGGCACCTAGATTGACTTCAGGAGTCTTCCTGACCCTGAAGGAATCGTCATCAACTGATTCGTCATGCCCAGATCCTCTCATAAGTCTCATATCCAAGATCTTTTTGACTGCCACTCTTCTCTCCTCCTCATCCTTACTGCAGAGCATTGTCTGCAGAACTGCCTCAGGATGAGCATAC